>NC_045430.1:34156540-34463040 GCF_902635505.1 Sarcophilus harrisii
AATTTCAAGTTGACAAGATGCCTATTTTGGAAAATAACAAGATTTTAAAAGCACCAAATCTTATCTGATGTGACAGATGAAAGCAATTGGAAAGAATATTATAACTTCCATCCCAAGTTTGCATGAACTTTTTCTATTGCCCATAAGGATCTTTCTCACTACGAACAATAAAAAAACACATAAACACTGATTTTATAAGTGTCTTTTGTCTAGGGGCCTAAAAATAGTTTTCAAATAACTCCCCACACTTTTATGAGCTATCTGGTAGCCACACGCTGCTACATTATAGTAATTGAAGCTGAAAGACAGACATTTAAGGAACAAAGCTTTCCAGCTCTCTCTTTGTGCTCCTTCTCTTTGTCTCTCATTCTTTCTTCTCCTCTGTTTCCCTCTCCCTTCTTCCTCCCTTCCCTAACCCTTTCTACTTCCCTCCTTCCTTCTTTCTTTCTGTCTGTCTCTCTTCATCTGTATCTCTGTCTGTCTCTGTTTTTGTCTTTCTCTTTAAAAATTGTAGAATTTATATACTATGTGTAAGATTCCATGCCAAGGGAAATACAAAAATGTAATTTTTCTATTCTCAAGGATATTGAAATCTATCTGGAAAGTCAGTATCATGAAAAGAGTAACAATAATAACAGCAGTAGGTTCAGAGAACTGGGTTTTTATACCCAGTAAATCCCTGCTGACCTGAGAAAGTCTTCTTTTTTGGACCAATAAGCATAAAATGGATGGGGTCAGGTCCTGGGGGAGCCTAGCTTGTAATGAGAAGGAGTCTAGGCTACCTTGTCCCACACTCTTCAGCTTGATAATCTATATTCTATTAAACCCAGAAACTTAATACTTATAGCTTCCAGTTTTGGCTTATTTCTAGGGGCCCTTAGAAGGGAGAGAATAAAAAGATGGTTAACTCACAGTGCATGTAGGGTATTTATTTTTTTTCTATCATAAAAGAAAAGCAAATGAACAAGTGATTCACAATTCACTTTGACAAAGTAATTTGAAACAGGATTTAGAACTTTACTCATAGCAATGGTTATAATTTCTCAGGAGGAGGTTGATAACTAAATCATAAAAAAGAGTCAGTATTTGAGACCCTTGAATATGCTTAGGCATATATCACTTTGCTTAGTATGAACTATGCAAACAACTAGTAGTTGATAGTTGTCTTTCCAAAGAAGAAATTCCCCTAATCACTGGCCATTGGATATGATGGACCTCACAATTTTTCAAACTAATAATGTCATCTGTAAGACTGGACATATTCACAGTGAATTTAATACTCAGTTGTCTATTTAGGAAAGATGAAGAGAGAAAAGAATTCAGGATCTAACTAATTAAAAAAGGCATCCCCACTCTGGCTGCCATAGAGAGGTCCTCATTTCATTATGTCAGCATGGGGAAGGACAAGCTACCCCCCATCCTTCAGTGGAAGTCTTAAGTTATAAGGTTCTACTTGGCAGGATGAAGAAAGAGAGCTAGCCAGAAGCTGCCTTTCCTTTTACTCCAACAAACATCTGATATCACTGTTGCTATCATGGGTTAAAATAAGAAAAAAAAGAAAAGCCACTTTGTTGCTGTTTTTTCGCGCGCGCACGCGCGCGCGCGTGTGTGTGTGTGTGTGTGTGTGTGTGAGAGAGAGAGAGAGAGAGAGAGAGAGAGAGAGAGAGAGAAAGAGAAGGAGGGAGAGACAGAGAGACAGAGAAAGAGACAGAAAGACAAAGAAGGAGATTGTAAGAAGGAGAGAGAGAAACAGAGACAGAGATAGAGAGGGGGAAGAAAAGAGAGGGAGGACAGAAACGGAGAGAGAAAGAGAGAGAGAGAGAGAGAGAGAGGAAGGAAGAGACAGAGAGAGAAGGAGAGAGAAGCAGAAAGAGTGGAAGGGAGACAGACAGAAAGACAGTAAAAGAGTGTTGTCAAAGAGACTACTCTTTTCAGCTCTAAACTTCCATTTGGCTTGAATCACTCATAGAGTTCATCATCCTGAAGGGCGCAAAGACTGAGTCACAATGCCTTTGGAGTTCCTGAAAATTTCCAGAAGTAAGTCTATCTTCTTTTGAATTTCTTTTATAGACTAACCCACTGCCTTCTACAAAACAAAAAGAGAGCTGACAACTGAAGGCAGAATGTAAAATATTCTCGGTGGATGGTAATAAATAACATTCTGGACATTCAGAGTCTTGGAGACTACGTATTTCCCATTATGATGTCTTTAAACAGACAAAGGCCTATATTATCTTCCATTCCCAGAATAGTCTCTCTTCTCACCCCTGATTCTTGGAATCAATAAATCGATTCTAGACCTAGTTCAAATAGTCACTCTTACAAGGCTTTTCCTGATTGCCTCCAGAGATTAATATCCTCTATGCCTATTATTTTCCAATTACATTGTATATAGTTTTACATGTACCTCTTCATTTCTAAGTCATATCCTTTAGTAGAATGTAAACTCCTTGAAGGCAGGGAAACTCATTGGAATGTTCTTTTTTCATATTCCTAAAGCCAAGCATAATGTTTGGATTTAATAAATGCTGTTTAATATACTTAAATTGGCTAAGAGCTTATTTCGAGTTGGTGGATAAGTAGTCAAAGTTTGACTGATTAAGGAGGTAGGGTTACATCTTCAGGGATGGAGAAATCAATTGGTTTGAAGTGAGGACAGAATTTCAGGTGGTAGGACAATTTTATTGAGAAAATCAAGGCTATCAGAGGCTGAGGAACTAATCCAGAGTCACACAGCTTAAATTGTTTAATGTTATATTTGAATAAAATTCATTGTGATTCTAGTTAAGAGCACTATCCATTGTATACCTCACTATCATGTGTCTATTATTAATATTCTTCCAGTAATGCTCCAAGAGAGTGGAATACTATAGTGTTTTTTGAGACATTAAACTTGAGGCCTATCAAAAGACAAAGAAGCAGTGGAGAGGATTTCATCAATGAAATATATAGCTAGAGAGGAAAAAAGAGCAGTTATGAAATAAGAAGAATAGCTCACATATTCTATTGGCATTCCTAAAATGTCAAGAGAAGATAGATGAAACTTCTTGCTTCTTATCAAGAGGAGAAGGAATAGGTCTCACAGAATGGCCAGGCCGGATTGAGTTCTGATCTATTTTACTTGAAAAAAAATACCCATGTTAATGAATTTCCTACCTCTTCCATATTTTTGGTATTTAAGATAATATATTTTGTTCTCCATTATAACTTTTGTGTAAGCAAATGGTAAAAATAAAACAAAAAATAACAACAACAAAATCATGAGTGTCTGAGTATATGTTCTCTGCCTTCCAATTTGTTTACTCTTAAAATTCAAAGGGAATTAAATGAATCAGTCATCTGATCCTATAATATTTTCTTTCTGTATTTTCCCCTTCTTTTTGATGAGTAGGTGTAAAATTAAAGGTACATTGACCATATAGAGACTCAATTGTGACGAAACCAGAATTACCCTAAAGAATATTTGTATTCAGTCATTTTCCAGTTGTGTTCAACTCTTTTGACCCCATTTGAGGTTTTCTTGGCAAAGATTTTAGAGTGGTTTGCCATTTCCTTCATTTTATAGATGAGAAAACGGAGACAAATAGAATTAAGTGACTTGCCAAAGGTCACACAGCTAGTAAGTATCAAAGACCAGATTTGAACTCAGGAATATGAGTCTTCCTTATCCCAGGCCAGGCACTCTATCCACTCTGTCATATAAACGTTAACTTAAAGAGTACATTTTTTTTTGTTGCCTTAAATCCCAACTTATTTCAAAAGTAGCATGCCTTAATAATAAAATGACAGAATAGTAAAAACAGAAGAGTTGAAAAACTGACTTGAGGGGCTTATTTAAAGAATGTTTTTGTGAAATAGTTGTCCTTGAGGAATAAAAATAGAAAATGGGAAAGGATATTGAATTGAAATTTATTTTTTTCATTAATGGAAACAATGGTATCATGTTTACTTTTTATTCATTTTAAGCATCCTGTCAGTATGGGGCAAATTAGAAATTAGAAAACAGAAAGTGAATAAAATTTGGCTTTAGGTATTTGCTATGTGATCCTGGGCAAGTTACTTAATCCTTTTTGCCTCAGTTTCCTCATTTTTCCAATGGAGGAAATGGCAAAACATTCTCCTCTGTTAAGAAAACATCAAATGGGGTTATGAAGAGCCCCACACAATTGAAAAACAACAAAAACAGAATTGTAAAGGCTGTTGGGTATTTGAAGCCAGTTGGACTTAATATCATAGGTTTCTGCTTTTTAATCCAGTCTGCTATCCGCTTCTGTTTTATGGAGAGTCCATCCCTTTCACATTCACTATTAAAATTATTAACTCTATTTCCTGCCATCTTGCTTTCCCAAACTAACATTTTTTTTTCCTTTCTCCTTTTCCCTCCTCCTCAGTATTTTGCTTTTAATTGCTCTTTCAAACAGTCCTCCAGTTTTATAGCCCTCCCACCTTTTTTATACCTTTCCCCTTTTATTTCTGTTCTCCCTTCTATTAGCTTCCACCTTTCCTTTCCCTTGAAGCTAAACATTGCTGATATTCTCTCTTTGAGCCAAATTTGATGAGAGTAAGATTCACACAATGCTCATCCTCCTCCTTTCTTTCTCTCAATTGTAATGGGTCTTTCTGGCCTCTCAATGAGATATAATTTACCCAACTTTAACTCCACCTTTATCTTCTTCTAGTAGAATTCCCTTTCCTTCTTTAGTTTCTTTTTTATATTATCATAATAAAACCAAATTATACCTGTACGCTCTAAGTATATCCATAACAGAGATAGATATCTCAAGAGTTAAACATATCATCTTCCCAAATAGGGATATAAGCTTTTTAACTTTTTAAAGAAAATTATTTGTTTCTTTCCTTTTTTACATTTTTATGCTTCTCTTGCATTATGTGTTTGAAGATCAGATTTTCTATTCAGCTTTGGTCTTTTTCATCAGAAATGAATGAAATTCACCTGTTTCGTTGAATGTCCACCTTTCCCCCTAAAAGATAATGCTTAATTTTGCTTTGTAGTTGATTCTTGGCTACAATCCAAGTTTCTTTGCCTTTTAGAACATAGATTCCAGGATCTTCAATCCTTTAAAGTGGAAACTGCTAGGTCCTTGGTAATCCTGATTTTTACTCCTTGATGTTAGAATTGTTTCTTTCTGGCTGATTGCAATATTTTCTCCTTGATCTGATAATTCTGAAATTTAGCTACTATGTTATTTGGAGTTTTCATTTTGATGTCTCTTTCAGGAGGTGATTGGTGGATTGTTTCAATGTCTATTTTACCTTCTGATTTTAGGACATCAGGGCAGTTTTCCTTGATGATTTCCTGAAAGATGATGTTTAGGCTTTTTTTTCATTATGGTTTTCAGAAAGCCCCAATAATTTTTAGATTATATCTCCTAGATCTATTTTCCAGCTCACTTGTTTTTCCAGTAGGGTATCTTGCATTTTCTTCTATTTTTTTTTCATTTTTTGGTTTTGTTTGACTGATTCTTGAAGTCTCATTGAGTCTCATTTCCATTTATTCAGTTCTAATTTTTAGTGAATTATTTTCTTCAATTAGCTTTTTATCTCCTTTTGCATTTGGCCAATTTAACTTTTACATGAGGTGTTTTGTTCATTGATTGTTTTTTTCTATTTCACAAATTTTGTTTTTCAATGAATTGGTTTATTTTTCAAATCTAACTTGTAAAGAGTTATCTGCTTTTTCCATTTATCAATTCTATTTTGTAAAGAGTTACATGATTTTCCCACTTCACTAAATCACTAAAATTTTAAGTAATTTTCTTCAGATAATTTCTGTTTCCTTTTCCAAACCCTCTTGCAAAATTCATTCTCATTTCCTTTTTCCATTTTTCTTCTAACTCCATTTTAATATCCTTTTTGAATTCTTTCAAGAGAGTCTTGTGAGATGGGTACCCACTCATATCTTCCTTTGGGGCTTCACCTGGAGATGAAGGTGATTTAGGATCCTCAGAGTTTGAAGTCTGTTCTTCTCTTTCTCCATAAAAGTTATCTATGGTCAGAGTTCTTTTAGTTTTTTTGCTCATTTTTTTTAAAGATTGAGAAGTCTATTCTTAGGGCAAAGAGGAGATTGTCCCAAGCTTCCTCTATAGGCAACAGTGGTTTTAGGTTGCCCTGGGCTGGTACTGCTGCTTTCCTTTCTGTGCTTGGTGGATGTAGCCAGGTACCGCATTATTCTGGGGTTCAGAGGCTCACTATTTACTTTTTGTATTTGCATTTAATATCTCATGTAATGTTCTTTTGTTTGGTTTTCTTGGGGTCTCTGGAAGCAGCCTTCATTTCATTTCAGTTATCACCACATGAGTAGTCAGGGATTAAAGTCCAAATCCTTTATTACCTCCTAGCCTGATGCTGGGCAGCTTTCTGGAAAGCCTTTCAGTCTGGCCTTGGTCTTAGTTGGGGAAGTGCAGGAGTTGAGGCCAGCCACCAGGAAGATCGAAGATCAAATGAATATCTGTCCTTGACTCTGAGATCTTGAGCTCCCACCTGTTTTCTCTGCCCTCTGAATCTCTCCAAATGAGTCCTGGCTGAGGCTCCTAGCTTATATGTTCTACACTGAGTATAAACCAATCATTATCACTAGGAAACCATTATTTGTTGGAAGATTAAATCAATCATACCGAACCATGCTAAACTAGATAACCATTGTCTCCTTAATTCCACTTAGTACCTTGTTTCAAGTTCTGGCCCATAACAGTCTCATAGCTAATGTTCTGATCACACAAAGGACAGAATAGCCAAAGCTGCTGTACTTTAGCTAAGAACCTCTCAGTAGATTCCCTAGGGCTTGGCCAATTGCCTGATTGAAACAGAACTTTTCTGAAGTTCTTCTAAAATATCTTCTGCTGGAAATTTGTTATGCTCCAAATATTTGTGTGTTCTGTCACTCCTAAACCAGTTCAAAGGGTTGATTTGGTATTGATCTGAGAGACACCAGAAGGAGCTCATATAAAGTCCTGTCTACTCTCCATTATCTTGGCTCCCCTGCTATACACCTATTTTATAAACCACATACCTGTGGTCATGTAAAAACTTCTCTGGCAAAAAAGGTCATGAGAGGAAAAAATTTAGGAAGTGCCATTATATATTCCCCCATCTCAGAATGTTGAGGAAATACTTCGATCCAAATTCAGGGCTTCTCAGAGTAGAGATCAGAAAATAGGTGACTAAGAATATAACAAAAGCCCAAATATTAAAGTTATCAAAACAAAAAAAAGGCCCAATGGATAGATAAATAAAAAACAAGAATACTAATCAAAATCAAGAATGAAAAAACAAAAGAAAAAGTAAAACATAATGAATAAATATTACAATATATTGCAATATACAATATCACAAAATATTACAAAATTACAAAATAAGAATAAATTGATCAATAGTACCTGATAAAAGACAGAATCCTACAAGCCTCTTAGAAATAAGCGACTAGCAACAACAAAATCTCATAATGATTCTGGTTAGTTACAGGAAGTCAATAAACACTTCTTAATTTCCTATTATATGCCAGACATTGTATAAAGTATTTAGGAAACAAAGAAAGGCAAAAGATGATTCCTGTCCTCAAGTAACTATCATTTTAAGGAGGGAGGCATTGTGTGAATTACTATATAAAAACAAAATATATAGAGGCTAAATTCGAGATAATTGAAAGAAGAAAAAAAAGCTAGAATTGAGTGGGAACAGAAAAGACTTTCTATTTAAAGTTGAATTTTAGCTGAAAATTAATAAAGGTGGAAAATCCAGAAAGTAGAGATGAGAAAAGAGAAAATTCTAAGCATGGAGTAAAAGCCAGTGAAATAAAATTCATTAAAAATGAATTTAATTTTTAAAAATAGGGAGTTCAATAGAAGTAGGAGATCACTGTACATGGCAACAAGATTACACAATGATTAATTCTGGTGGAAGTGACTCTTTTCAACAATGAGATGATTCACACCAGTTCCAATGGTCTTGTGATGAAGAGAGTCATCTGCACCAAGAGCAGGACTGTGGAAACTGAATAGGAATCCCAACATAGTATTTTTCACTCTTTTTGTCATTATTTGCTTGCATTTTGTTGTCTTTCTCATTTTTTCCCTTTTTGATTTGATTTTTCTTGTATAGCATGATAATTGTGGAAGTATATATAGACAAAATGGACATGTTTAACATATATTGGATCTAGGGGAGGAGGAAGGAAGAAGGAAGGAACAAAATTTGGAATACAAGATTTTGCAAGGGTGAATGTTGAAAATTATCCATGCATATGTTTTGAAAATAAAAAGCTTTACTAAAAAATAGGAGTTCAAAATGCAGAAATTTACATTTAATGAAGACATTTAATTTTCCATGATGTGTAATTTCTCTGAAGACTGAAAGATACTTGAAAGATAAAAACACTAGCCGTGGAAAACTTGATGAAAGACATTAAATTACAAAAATGTTAAAAGAATACATACCAAAGCAAAGCATCTTGAAGACAGGATTCTGTCTTCATAAGACATAAAAAGCACAAAAGTCTTTCAAACATAAAGGTTTCTCAAAGGAACATAATCAAATCATAAGCACAATTAAAACCCCAAATATCACAATGCAAGAAATAAGGCAAGAAAATTATCAGAACTTCTCAATATATAGAAAGTCTTGATTGATGGAATCTACAGATACCAATCAGAAATAACAAAACACTGCTCTTTGACTTTGTAGAGATACAGTCACTAAATTGAACATTTTTAAAAAGTTCTTTTTGTTTTGTTTAGTTTCTTTCTTTTTAAAAAATTGAACAATTTCAATAACGACACATTCTACTTTTGGCTCAGAGAAAGTCCAGAAGACCTTCAAATGTTTAAAAAAAAAAGGCAATTTGAATAGAAGGCTCATATTTTTTTCACTTTTAAAAATTCTTTGTTTTTAGCAATTGTCTTCTAGGTAGAATGAAAGAGGGATATATAGGAAATAGCACATGTTATAAAAACAAAAGAACTTCAAAAAACACATCAAGTCTCTTAAAAACAAGAAAGGGGTGGAAAAAATGAACATCAAGTATGTCATTTTCACATCTCACCTTCCCCTTACCAAGATTCAGTTGTTAACATTATCAGAATACCTATGGATTCATTGCTCTTAGAGTGAGAATGAATGGGCTCAAACCCTCCCTCTGATATTTTCTGTCTACTTGATCTTCCCTGGGTTCTGTTTTCTAATTTACAAAATGAGAGTAGAACTGGAAAGCCTCTAAGGTTCCTTCCAATTCAAATTCTATGATCCAATGAATAAGACAAAATATTCCACAGCTGTCTGAATGTAATAAACTCTAGGCAGTGAAGTTGATTGGGAGTTCACGTTTTTATTTACTTTTAATTTCCTCTGGCTTTTAAAAATATAACTTATGTTCCTGAAAATGCTACATCAAAGTAGCCATAATAAATAATTAGGGCTTTATCAAAGACAGTTTTGTCCTTTCAGCTGTTAAGATTGTGCAGGCACATATATTTTTTTTTAACGTAGGATTGTGAAGTGACTCAAGAACAGCTGGGATTTTTATGAGCCATTCCATGATTGGATCTGAAATGGATTTTTCTAGCATTTCCTTTTGAATTTTAAAAGCAACAGAAGAGTCCAAAATCCTTTTTTATAAATATTTTTTCAAAAAAGCCTTTCTTCTCCCTAGAGAGGAAATTAATTTTGATTGGTTCATGTTGGCTTTAAATGAAAATGGAATATATTTTAAAATAAAAATTTAACATGAAATTACATATTTTCAGTATAATCTTTCAGATGATGGGGCTACATAACACAACCATATCCAGTCTAGTCAGTTCTATTAATTATTTCCCTCAAAACATAATCTTAGGTAAAGCAATTAAGCAAGAAACATTTAGTTCTTGGAACAAAGATATAAATGGGAGAGCTGTTTCTGACTAGTCAAAATTCAGGATGCCAAAGCTAAAAATAAGAGCAAAAGAGAGAGAAAGGAAAGGGTAGATGAAAAAGTATAACAAAATTCTATTAGACCCCTCTTCTCCATTCATTCTTTCATCCTATTTCTCTAATTTACCTTTCCTTCTCCTCTCCATTTTCTTCTCTTCTTACCCTATCCTTTTGGATGATTTATTTTGGGGGAGGGCAGTAAGATAGTGTAGTGGACAGAAAGTCTGACCTAGACTCATCTTTGAGTTTCCTCAACTGACTGTAGACATTTATTAGCTGTGTGCCTCTGGACAAGTCTCTTAATCCTGTTTTCCTTAGTTTCCTTATCTGTAAAATGAACTCAAGAAGGATGAGGTAAACTAGTCTAGTATTTTAGCCAAGAAAATGAGGTCATAAATAATATGAAATTATACAACAGTAACAATCTTTTTTGAGAGGTAGTAGAAAAACAATCTATTTTTTGGTTGACTTTGCTGCTCTTTATCAATCTGCCTGAAATTTATGTATCTGGTTGGGAGTGGGGCAGACAATCACCACAAAAAATGACATTACACTGGAAAATTTTAAGTATGGGATTTGGTTTTATTGTGGTAATGAAGTGATTGCAAAATGAGGGTTATTGGGTCTGTTTGTGATATTCCTTGTTTCTCCAAGGCTTAGTGTTTGGCACATAATAACCACTTAATAAATGTTAATTGACTGACTGTTTCATTGGAGTAGCTGTATGTATGTACACCTGTATGTGCATAATATGATTCATACTCTTAGACCATCTTTGTCTCTGTCTCTGTCTCTCTTTGCTATCTTTCCTTCTGAGAAAAAGAACCAATTTTTATCTCCATTGTTCTGCACACAAATCATTCACTTGCCTAGCATTCATTAACTAACTCTTAAGTGTCAGGTACCAGTTAAATGCTGGGGACACAGAGACAAAAATGAAACAGTCCCTGACCTCAATGATGTTACAATTTACTGGAAAAGCTATCATAAATAGCTTAGTTGGAGTGAGGAGTGGGGTTATTCAGGAAAGTCTTTATATAGAAGACAATGATTAACCTGAGCTTTGAAGGAAAGTGTGGATCTGAAGAGGAGGAAAATGAGGAGAGAGTGCAGTTCAAGTAGAGAAGATGGGAGATAGAGTGAGAAACAGCTAGTCTTTTTGGTTGGACCAAAGATTGAAGAAAGAGAAATAATATAGAATGTATCTATCTATTATTTTTAGTTTTGAGTGATGCTTGATAGATGAAGCCATGAGGAAAAATGGGAAAAGAAAGAGAGCTGGAAAGGAGAGGGAGGAGGATGATAAAAGAAGGCCATTTGTGGTAGGGGATGTGAAAATGTCACTAATGGTTAATTTATTTACTTTTAGTAAGTCGAAGGAGAACAATCCCAAAGCAGAATACCTCAGGAAGCACTGAAGTATTCATAAAAGATTGTATGATCACCTGTCAAGTGTGTTCTAAAAAAGTTGCCTATTTCATCATCAGTTGAACTCTGATAAGCTTTTCAGATGTCTATATGTTTTAGGAAATCAGTTCTATGCATATAACTATGTTTCCTTTGATTGCGTTAGTTGATTGATTTTATCCCTTCACTGCCATACACTGCCAATGAAACTGAGGAGTTTCATTCTCTACATATGGTCAATAGACTTAGGAAACCATAGTGACTTTTCCAAAATCACAGAATTATTAAATAAAAGACCTAAGATTTGAATCCAGCCTGCTTCATTAAAAATCCAATAATGTTTCACCTGGTACTGTATTATACTGCTTTTTGATATTCCAGTGTGTAGCACAGTTTCCTATGCAATATAATATACAAAAGCTTAATAAATATTTACATAATTGACAATAATTTCCACCTGCTAGTCAAACCTCCACTTTTTAAAAGCTTTACACATTATCAATTGAAGAATTATGGATTTCATTCTACAAAATATTATTTGCCAAAGAGTATTTTTAAAAAGTTTGGAAGAATAATATACAAGGTGAGTGGTAAATCTAGATTGTTAGTGATTCAATAGAAATAAATACTGGTTTAGAGTTAGAGCTTTTGGGTTTGTATCTAATTTCAACTAGTCAATCCAAGGGTGTGTTTTGAGAGTACAGATATTAAATTAAATAAGAAAAGTGAGCCAGAAGGGCCTTCGATGATTACTTACTCTCCACACAGATCTTAGTTTCTTCATCTGTAAAATAATTATTTTGTATTATATGACCCTTTTTTTCTGCTTTAATTCATTAGTCCAAATACATTCTTTTTGCTATTGCAAAATCAAATTAGATTTTTTGAACAATAGAAGTTTACAATAAAAAGTAGTATTAAGATAAGTGTAGATTGTTCATACTGTAAATGTACAAAAGGGTTCCCAATTATTTGCCTTTCATGGTTGAATAACTTGAATTTTAGATGGTCTCATCAGCAGCAGGAATATTCCATTTACTGGTACACACAGCTATATCTCAATTTTATCCCTGGCCTTCTCCTTATTAGCTAACACCACCCATCCATCCTCCTTGCCCATCTCTAGATGTGTTCATTGTCTATATGTAATCCTTTTCCAAAATCTATTTATGAGTGGATCAGAAATGAAAACAGTCCCTGACTTGAAGTAAACAGTCTACTGGGGGAAAAATGTGTACAATTAAGTAAAGACAATGTAATACAAAAGAAATTTAGGGTGAAATACTAACAATGAGGGGGAGGACATCAATAAAGTCTTTTTGAAGGAATTAGCCCTTAGGTTGAGCCTCAAAGGAAGTAAGTGAAAGAGAAGAGAAAGCAGTTAAGGAGGGTTACAATTTGAAAGAGGCTGAAATGAAATGTCTATAGAAAGGGAATCAAGTAGAATATTTTTCTCTGTCTGTGTCCTCTCTCCTTTTCCTCCTCTCCCACACTCTCTGTGTAGTAGTGTTGGTGGAGTCAGTGGGAGCATGCAAAATAAATCTGTAAGGAAAAGTTGGAATAAAATTGTGATGATCTTAAGTGTTGAGCAAAGGAGTTTGTATTTGATCTATTACCAAAAGAAAGCCATCAAATTTGATTAATCAAGATGAGGTTGTCAGAATTGTCAATTTGGGAAATACCTGGAAGATGGATTGGAGAGGGGGACACCTGGAGACAGGCAGACTGATTTTGAGGTGATTGTATTTCTAATCATAAGACATATTGGGGAGCTTAGCTAATGTTTCTTTTCTTATCCTCCACTGGATCCTCCTATTCTTAGACCTCTCTAGCTTGCAAAGGTTCCCCATTCTTTTTCTCTTTTCCACCTCCCTCTCCATGGAAGTCTCCAGCTAAAGACCAATCTCCAAATTTTCAAATTATTCAAATTATTATGTCCCACTGTCTCAGACTCTTGTTTTTCTAATACTCATTTTCTCACACTCTTGGAAGTCCTCATCCTCTACCTGAATATGCTTGTTGGAGGTGGCGCTAGTGTCATTCTTAGTTCAGGTTTGGAGATGGGATAAAATGAAGCACTATGAAGTCACTGAAAAGCTAACAAACAGAGGCTGATTTTGTCCTAATAGCAAAGATTTGCATCAAAGATACAATGACATTTAGCTTTTTGAGATACATCCTTTTGTCTCCCTATAGAAACATATCTGGATGTCAAGGCAGGATAGAGTGAAGGATCTGTTGTCTAATATATTCTTCAGAAATTCATCATATTTTAAACTCTACATAGCAAGGGGGTCTTTTATGTTCTTAGATGCCCAGGAACCTTTGACAGAAAAGCTGGGATAAATCAGTCCCAAGGGCAACTTTGTCTTAATTTTAGAACCATTCTCCATTTTGTGAGTGAGAGAAAAGAAACTGTGTCAGAGGAAACACTGATACTATCACAATGACCTCAAAGGTCTTTTCATGATGACAGAAGATTACAGAGGATCTAAGGGATTCCTATGGAGGGCTTGATAAAGATTTCAGAGGAAAGGGGAGAATCAAACTGTTAACAATTCACTGAAGTAGATGAGCAGTATCAGCATGCTATGGTCCAAGGGGTCACAAAGAGTCAGACAAAACTGAATAGTCAACAACAAGATATCTATAGTTTGTCATGTATTTATAGCAATGAATAATATTAAAAATAGACTTTTTGGACTTTTAAGTATCCTCCTGCATTGTGTAAGTTGCCTGCCTTATACTAGACCAGCCCCCCAAAATAAGGTACATATGTATATCTGGCCTGAATTGGAATAAGCCCTGATTTAATTTTAATGCTTTTTTAAAAATTTTTTTGTTGTTCAGTTGTTTTGATCATGTTTGACTCTTTATAACTCTATATGGAATTTATGCAGAAGTGGTTTGCTATTTCCTTCCCCAGATCATTTTACAGAAGAAGAAATTGAGGCAAATAAGGTTAAGTGACTTGACCAGGGTCACACCACTAGTAAGAGTCTGAGGCCAGATTTGAACTCAGGAAGATGAGTCTTCCTACTTCCAAGTCTGTCCACTGTGCCACCTAGCTGCCCTTTGCTAATTTTGTATAATCACAAAATCACTAAGTTAGAAGGAATCCTAAAGTTAACCAAATCCAAACTGTACTTACAATAGAATCATTTTTTTAATTAAAGCTTTTTATTTTCAAAATATATACATGGATAATTTTAGACATTTACCCCTACAAAACTCTGTGTTCTAATTTTTTCCCTTCCTTCTCCCCATTGCCTTCCTTAGTCTACAAAGTAATCTAATATATGTTAAACATGTGCAATTTCTCTAAACCTATTTCCATAAATATTATGTTGTGCAAGAAAAATCAGATCAAAAAGGGAAAAAATTGAGAAAAAACAAAATGCAAGCAAACACCAATGAAAAGAGTGAAAATACTATGTTGTGGACCACATTCAGTTCCCACTGTGCTCTCTCTAGGTGCAGATAGTTTTTTTCATTACAAGATTATTGGAATTGAGCTGAATTCCCTCATTGTTGTTGAAAGCCATCAAAAGAATCATTTCAATTATATAATTAATCAATCACACATTAATTGGGCATTACAAAAAAAAAAAGGCCCTTTACACTGGTAAACAAAGATAAAAGTGAAATAGTCTCTGCCTTCAAAGGGGGCTTTTATTCTAAAAGGGTAGTTAATAAGTTCATATATTAATATGTAAATATTAGCTGCAAATGTTTTTGGAGAAGATATATCCTAATATCTTTGGAGGTAGCCTAAGGTGGGGATGGGGAATAAGCTAAATAAAAGCTTTCTATTATATTCCTGATAGGCTGTCATTTCATTTTTGCTTCTAATCTCACTTTCCTCTCACTAGAAGAAAGCCATTAACCCCTCGAGCATTTCATTAAACTTTGGAACATCTTTAAATGTTAACAAAGCGTTTTTTTTATATCAAGTCTAAAATTGCCTCCATTCAATTTCTCCTCATTCATTCTAATCTTGAAGCCAAGCAAAATGGATCTAATCCATTTGTGCTATTCTGGCCTTCTGTTGATTTACAGATAGATGAAGCCTTGGAAAGACTGGTTGACCTGAAAGTCACAAAGATTCTGGAAGAGGGGCAATAAGTTGATGTAATAGTTAGACCCCTGAGGTCAGGAACACCTGAGTTTAAATATGGCCTCAGACTTCCTGGCTATGTGACCTTGGGCAAGTCACTTAACCCCAATTGCCTGGGGGGGGGGAGATTCTGGAAGACTGAACATTTGGTAACTTTTACTTTATTATTTTCATTTTTTGTTGTAAAACAATGAAAGTGTCTGGATCCCATCCATAATCACCTGAGGCTATGTCCTTTCAGTTCCTCCATAGCTGTTTTTCACTGTTACTTTCTGGTTTCTAAGCTAGGAGAATGCCAATTATGTCTTTTCCTCCTTTTTTCATTGCTTTCTTTTACAGGTAAATTTTTTTAAATACACATTTCTTTATGAAGACAGTTGGGAGAGAAAAAGCAGAACAAAAGGGAAAAAACAATGAGAGAAACAAAAGAAAAATGAAAAAAAATGAATATAGTATGTGCTCATTTACTTTCTGTCTCCACAATTCTCTCTCTGGATGCAAATGGAAGTTTTTATTCATAGTTTATTGGAATTGCCTTGGATCATTAAACTGCTGAGAAGAGCCAAGTCTTTCATGGTTGGTCATCATACCATCTTTCTGTTACTGTGTACAATGTACTCCTGGTTCTGCTTGTTTCACTCAATATTGTTTCATGTAAATCTTTCCAAGCCTTCCTAAAATCAGCTTGTTCATCATTTTTATAGAACAATAGTATTCCATTACTTTCATATAACCTAACTTATTCAGCCATTCCCCAGTTGATGGGCATCCACTTATCTTCCAATTCTTTGCTAACACAAAAAGAGCTGCTACAAAGATTTTTGCACATATGGCTTCTTTCCCCTCCTTTATGATTTCCTTGGATTAAAGACCCAATCATGAAACTGCTAGGTCTAAGGGTATGCACACTTTCATAGCCCTTTGGGCATAGTTCCAAATGGCTCTCCAGAATGGTTGGATCATTTCACAGCTTCACCAACGATGCATCAGTGTCTGGTTTTCCCACATCCCCTCCAAAATTTATTATTATTTTTCCTGTCATTTTAGTCAATCTGAGAGGTGTGAGGTGATACCTCAGAGATGTTCTGATGTGCATTTTTAAAATCAAGTGTGAGTTAGACCATATTTTCATATGACTTTAAAACAGATAGATGGCTTTTAATTTCATCATCTGAAAATTGTCCATTCGTATCTTTTGACCTTTTATCAATTGGGGAATGGCTTGCAATCATGATTTTTCACTCATATAGCTCCACTCTCCTTTGCAGGAGAATGCAATCCTTTCTTTCTATACTCAGTACTGTATCATTTATTGATCTCTATGGTCAAGTTGAACATCAGTTTCATCAAATTAAAGAAAAATATAGTAAAATTAAAATAATAACTTCATATATCATATAATACAACAACATAGCCTAGGTTACCTAGATTTCTTAAACCTTTTCCACTTGTGACCCCTTTTTGCCTGAAAAATTCTTATGTGATCCTGGGTATATAAGTACAAAAAATAGGTATAGAAATAAAACATTTACTGATAATCAATGATAATTTTACAACCTCCCACATTCAGTTATGAGATCCTATATGAGATCTGTCATGAACCACAGTTTTAAAAGCTGGGGCTTAGGCCCAATATTTCAGGTTAGAATCCTATTCCTATCCTTTCATTTTACCAGACATAACATGTGCTTGGGGGAGAGCCAACTCAGAAATCAATATCATAAAATAGTCTTCACTTTGGTGAACCTTACGGCTGCAGCTACATAAAACAAAAGGAGAAAAATATACTGGCTCTGGTTTCTTGTAACTCTGCTGTGTTATAGCTTATATACTTCCCTCTCCTTAAAATTCCATGCACTGGAAAATGCCATAACTTAAAGCTCCAAGGTCCATTATCATTCAAAGTCCAAGGGAATAAGTACTAGTATGGCCCTTCTATGCTCCCTTACTACCATTATCTGTCAGGGTCCCTTACCTTTCAACATTCCCAAATACTACCTTGCAACTGATGTCACATCCCCATTCAGCCCCCTTTCCCTCATCTTTCTAGTCTAAGCAGAAAGAGACCAAAAGGGTAAATGATATTATACTAGAAAATTAGGGATATTGGTTCTTTCTTACATTTTACATTTAAAATTGTTCCTTCTTACATTTTTACATTTTAAATTGTTTAAAAATGTATTTACAGATAAATCTACATTCCTTTGCCATTTCTAGGTACCTGCCCCTTCAATTTAGGAAGGTGTCAATGACCACTTGTACCAAACTAGGTCTGCCTTAGTTTTGAAATGATAGCTTAGCCACCAAGGACTTTATGCCGTTCCACATCCTCACTCCAAAACTGGATCATCCCGCTCAAAGATTTCTGATGTAGCTAGGGGGTACAGCTTGACACACATACCCAGCTTCTATGCTATTGAATTTTTTAGATACCTTTCTGTTTCCCAATAGAAATTCTTATGTGTTAGTTTTACTTGTTATAGATAACTTTTCTAGCCTGACCTATTTTTACTTTGAGTGAGAAAAACTGAAATGTTAAAGCTTTCTTTTTTTGCTTTTACAAGTCTTTATTGACCCCCTCCCTCTTCAAGAGAGAGAAATAGAGACAGAGACAGACAGAGATGGAGACAAAGGCAGAGAAAGGGACAGAGACAAACAAACAAAGAGAGAGACAGAGAGAGACCAAGTGGGAAAGAGAGAGAAACCAAGAGACAGAGAGGCAGAGTGTGAGAGAGATGCACATAAAGACACAGAGAGACAGAGACAGAGAGGGACAGAAACAGAGAGAGAAAAAGATAGCGAGAGAGACACACAGACACACAGAGATAGACAAACACAGACACACACACATAAGAGAGAGTGAAACAGAGAAAGAAAAAGAGACAGAGGGAGACAGAAACAGAGAGACACAGAGACATAGAGACACACACACAGAGACAGAGACACAAAGAGAAATAGAGACATAAAGACTGAGACAGAGACACAGAGATACAGAGACAGACAGAGATACAGCGAGAGACAGAAACAGAAATAGAGAGACGCATACAGAGAGAGAGATGTATAGAGAGACAAAGATAGAGGCACACAAAGAGAGACAGAGAGAGACAAAGACAGAGACAGAGAGAAAAAGAGAGACAGAAATAGAGAGACAAAGAAGAACACAGAAAGAAGCAGAGAAAGACAGAGATACAGAGAGACTCAGAAAGAGACAGAGATAGAGACAGATAGAGAGAGAGAGACCAAGACAGAGAGAAATGGTTTCATTTTACATTTTAGTGAGGCAAAAGCAACACTGAGTTTCTTTAAAGCATATTAAATTTCTGCAACTGTCATTAATGAATGCTGATCACGTGTGTTCCTTAGAAGGACAGAAGTTTAATCAGCTGTTATCTAAAAGACTAAATATAGACATTGTCAAGTCTAATGAAATACATTAGGCTTTTTAAACTACATCCAATTGTAGTTACAACCTCTGGAGATTCAACAGTGTTTATGGCTCCTTTCTTAAACCCCCCAGAAATGCTCAAAATATCAATTATTTCTCTTCTCTCTATACAAATAATAATAGCTTCTAAAAACATTAGATACACAGCATGGATAACAAATTTTCTGGCATAGGGACCAATTAATCATTCCAAGTTAGGGTATAACTTTGATAAGGTAGGTAAGAAGTTATTATCTTATTATATTTAGCCTGTCCTGATTCCAGGATCAGTTCCTTGTGTTTTGCCAACTATCCCTTAATTTTTTGTACCCAGTCAGGATTTTCCTTTCATTTGGAATCCTAGTGGCATGAGGGGGGAAATAGTACATTTCTTTTTAAAAGCCTTTTTTGTAGAAGGGTTACCTTCTCATTCCATAGTAACTTGATAAGATCCTATCACCTTCATCCAGGAATTCAGGATTTCTACTTAGTAATCTAGGAGATCCCCTTTCTAATAGATTTGCATTTATCAAAGTTTTGAAGAGAAAAGTTCACCTTCTAAAAAGAACAAAGAAAGATATTTTCCAATAAAAACTTTCCTTATCTCCTAATGCTTTTCTGAGAAGTAAGTGTGCAAACTATCACAGGGCACAGCAAAAGGGAAAGGATAAGTAAAGGAAACCTGGATCAGTTTGTTAAAATATATAGAACCCTCTGAAGAAATAATGCCTTTATTCCTGGAATATTTGCCCTAAGGAAAGGATAAGGAAGAACAAGACACAATCATCTAGAATTATATCAAAAACCATTCATTCTTACTAGTTAAATATTTCCAGAGAATGGATGTATAAAACCACTGTTTTGGTCTACTCTTTAAGGCTTTCCTACAGTGTCACTGATTCTTTGCTGACTCAATCCCAGTAGTCAGAAATATGATAATGAAATTATCTTTTTGCAGGGGCAGAACGCTTTCCAAGAGAAGATGGAAGGGATATATTGGCACTTTGATTGGCATAAGAAACCCTGGTGGGTAATAATGTCATCATTTTGGTTATTTAATTCAACAGGGAGTTAATGAGGTTTTCAATGGATTCTAAGATGTTCCACAAACAAGTATTGACTGAGTAGAAGATGATGGTGAAAATCCTTCATTGGTGTTCACATCAAAGACTTAGGTTACATTATTAAATCTTATCTTCTCCTGGTTCTAGAATACTCAACCAAAATGACTCAGCCACTGCCCAGGAATTAGTGCAGATGAACATCTTATCTGAACTATTTTTTAAAGCTTTATTACATGCCAACCATATGACTTAAAGCTCAGCTGACTAGATGGACTAGCCAGGATATACATCCCTTAGAATATTTCCCCATTGTGGAATTATTTTGCTTTTATCAAACTACTTTTTTTCTCCCTCTTTTCCTTTATTCATTTTAACAAGAAATGATTAAGGTCAGAAAAACAATTTTAAAAAGATATGGAAAATTCTAAGACATCAATAAAACCATTTTTATCACATTCAAAAGATAATGTTTAGAGAGTTGACAATTCCAGATTTTCAATGACATCATGAGTGTAAGAAATGTCATGAAATTTGTCATTAGGGAAATGTATAATCTGAAAAGATGGTGATTATGTATCAAGAAGGATGACTAATAGATAGCCTAAGTGCTCTGTGTCATTCATTAAATGACTAATAATTAGTTATTATTATAAAGCAAAAAAAAAAAACCCAAAGGAAAACAAAACAATAACAAAAACAACTTAGGGAGAAGCTTCTATCCCATTGATCTGATTCACCATAATTTATATATGGAAGAATATAGACAGGTTGGGATGAGAAGGACTTGATGGATATATATGTCATGACAAATAGATTATAGCACCTTTGAAATATTAAATACTATATCCAGAGAGCTGTGTCTTGAATTAAATTCATTTTTGCTTAGCTATGTGATCCTTCCATAACCCTTTACAATGCATTTTCAGTTTACTTTTCCAGGGTTAATGTAAGTTATTCTTCACATGGACCACATTCCAGCTAAGTGCTCTATGTAAGGTTCACTGCACAGAATCAGAATACTCTTCATCTTCAACTTTATTTCTTAGAATTTCCAGCTTCCTTCAAAGATCAGCTCAAACTTTTCCTTCTACATAAAACCTGTCCTGATTCCTCAGGTGCTGGGCCTTTCTCTCCACTTACTTCACATATACTTGACAATTTTTCTATGTACAAAATGTATTCTTCACAATTCCTTGGGACCTAGGTCTTTTTCATTTTTGTCTATATCTACAGTGCTTGATAGGCAACCAATGAAGTAATACTTATTAAATACTTACAAAGTGCCAGATACCATATTAGGCTCTTGAGATAAAAACTCATAAATGAAAGTCTCTGCCTTGAGTAGCTTATAATCTTGTTTATCTATTAAATAACTGTATTAAATGTAACAGTTGATCCACTGGAATTTATTGAATATGAGACTGATATGGTCAAACCTGAGCTTTTGGAAAATCACTTTAGTGGCTGTATGTTTAAGACTGATTGAGATGGGGACAGATATGAGGCAAAGAGATCAATTAGGAGGCCATTGCAATTGTCTAGGAAAGAAGTAATGAGAAACTGAATTAACATGAAGGCTAGGTGAGTAGAAAGAAAGGATTGATTACAGATATTGTGGAAGCAGAAAATGTAAGGTTTAGCAACTGATTGACTATTTGGGGTGAGAGACAATGAGAGGCTGAGCACAACACTGAAATTCTGAACTTGAAGGGGTGAAATAATGGTGTTGCCATAAGAAATTTCATAAGAAGATTGGAATTTGGAATAAGTGAAGGAAGAAAAAATCATAAGGTACTTAATACATGCTAAGCATTCTAGGAAGGACTAGGGATAAAAATATAAAAAGCAAGAAAATGAGAGTTTCTGCTTCTAAGAAACATATTCTCTTTGGGGAGACAACACAGAAAAGAGAGTCCAACCTCAAGGCAAAAGAAAAATTCTAGAAGTCCTAAATGTTTAGTGACTGCTTGGATGGGAAGGCTTAGGGGGAATTAAAAGGCCAATATTAAATCAGAAAAGGAAATAAGCTTTATTTTGGATATGTTGAATTTAAGATACCCATGGGAATAACAAGTTTGAAATGTCCAAAAGACACAGTGAGATCAAGAGAGAGAGACTGGGCTTAGATCATCAGCACAGAGATGATCATGAAACCCATGAATAATTTGTGTAAACATTGTAGTATAAGCTTTATTTATTTATTTTTTTGGCAGTGAAGGATTAGGTTAGAGTCATATTGTACTGACCCTTAATTTAGTAAGATGACTACAATGAAGAAGAGAATACTTTGAAGTAATACAAAGTTTGTTTTAGGGGCCCTTATAACAAGATTGGTCTTGGTTCACTTTGAAGAACTTATCATTTCTCTAGCCTATTGCTCTTATCCATAAAATGAGAATTAATGTGCTAATGAGAACTGTCCTAACAAGCACCAACATTCACAGAATAAATGAAAAAGAAGAGAAAAGAAATAAAACTCCAACAGATATCTTAAGAAAATGAAGAGTAGCTCCACTGGATAACTGTTTCCCAAAGGTCTGTCCAGAATTTCTCATCGTAGCTTATTAGGGCTCACTTCAAAAGTTGCCTTTTACTATTCCTCATCAACTAGTATAATGAGAGAAGCAGCAGTAGCTACTGTAATTCATAATCATTCCCACTAAGTGACAGTAACAGCCATGGCAAAGTGCCTTAAAATGATTCCATCCTGTCTTGATTGGGGTACACATTCCCAACTTTCCTGTGGCATCCTGGACCACCACAAAGCATGACCCTTTCTTCATCCAACACTACCATGTCACCCCGATAAAGAAATTCATGCTACAAGCATCCCACAGATTTTTTTGATCAGTACAAGGGATATATGAGTCAGGTCAATTTGTTCAATTTCAACATATTGCCACAGACCAAATCCTGATCAAAATGCTATTGGCTTCTAGGTAAGCTCCTTAGCATGAGTAGAATCTCCTAATCTTTGCCATGAGGGAGATTTATATTAGCTAGCAAGTGCATAGAATTCAAACACATAAGCTATCACAATTTTCAGTAAATGTGATTTCCAGCTGCTCAGATAGTAACCTTCATTGAAGGGAGGAGTGTGACATTATCTGTATTAGACTTAAACACTGACCTAGTATTATTCACAGAATCAGAACTTTAGAGCTAGGAATAAGATAATCTTTGACTCCTTTCCCCTTTCCATTTTTGGAGGTGGGAGAACTATTCAGTGTTTTAGCCTTTGTGACTCACCTAAGCTCACAAATTCAGTGCTCAGCATAGTGCTACACACATAATCGGCTCTCCCTGACTATTTTGTGGAACACATAAATAACTCAGAACATATTCATGATTAAAACATCATTATTTTCATATTTTAATTAATTTCCTTATCTATTCAAGAAGGATAACAACAATAATGCTTCTCTGACTATTGTTAAAAAAATAATGAGCCTGGATTCAGAGAAATGCTTTTGACAAATTGTGGAATTAAAAAATAAACAGAATGATAAAAATAATCAGGTTTTTCAGGCTCCTTCACAAAGTTTATTACAGAATAAGAGATAATAGAAACATCAATTTAGGATTAGAAGAAGCCTCAGAGGTTACCTGACATTATCTTACTCATTTCACAGATGATACAGAGAAATTCCATGACTTGACCAAGGTCACACTTGCAAAAAATGTAACTGAGCTAGAATTGAAGCTCAAGGCAAAAGTATTGACTCTAAATTTGGAATTCTTCCTTCTCTCCCATAATTTAATTTTACTACTCCATCTTCAGTTAACAAGTGTTCATTGAACACTTACTATATGTGCCAAGTATTGTGCTAAAAGGTAGGCATAAAGTAAGATTAAAAACAAGGTTCTTCCCATAATTGAGCTTACATTCCAGTGGGGAAACTTATCCAGCAAATAACTGTACATAGAAAATATGTATTTAGTGTAAATGAAAGATAATTTCAGAGGGAGAACACTGAGCTAAGTGAGTGGCAGAAGGATAGAACATCACAATAAAGAGACTAGGATAAGCGAACATGAATGCTTAATGGTGTAATTAAAAACGAACAAGTGGGAAGTATCCAAATTTAGGGACTTCATGGGCGAAATCTCTAGAAAATTTAACTACAAATTTTTATTTAGATCATAAAACACTCCCTCATCTAGTCCTATCTTCATTACATGATGAAATAATCTTATTTATTTATAGATATGTTCACAATACTTTCTTCCTCAAAAATCATCAGTGTCTCCCTGTTGCCCACTATATTCATTTCAGTTTTATTTGCTTGATCTTCAAAAGTCTTAATAAACTACAGTCACCTTATCTTTTCTGCCTTTAATCATCTTCTCTTCCCTTCAATGCACTCTATTGTCCATCCAATTTCAATTAAAGTCTCTACCCTATAAAACATACAACGCATTTTTCGATGTCTTCTGTACATTACATTGGTCTTCCCTAAGTCAAGAATATCCTGTATCCCTATCTTCAACTGTTGAACTTATCATACAAAGCCTAATCTTAATATCATCTCTTTTAGTACATCTTCCTGATCTCAATAATCACCTTTCCCTTTGAAACTTGCATGGAACATGGTTTTACAATTATTCTAGTCCTTTTTAATCTTAGTGTCTTTCCTCCAACATTTTCTTCCACCATTTATCCAGTATATATATATTGTTAAATATAGCTGTTGTACTGTGCCCCTTGAGAATGAAGATTTTTTTAAATAAATTTGTGTCAATAGCAGAGAATATGGCATATAACAGGCCCTTAATAAATAGTTGTTGAATGACTATAAATTCTTATGGCAATCAATAAGTAATATTGTCTTAGCTTTCTGTGTTTTTGCCCAATTTGGCTACTAGAATGTTATTGTTTAACTTTGTCCTTTGTTATGGACCATGATATCAGAGAGAAATTCTGCGAAGTCACAAGCCTCACTTTCCCCTCTGGAGCCATCTTGGTTCAGTGGCAACTAACAGATAAGGGTAACTGAAGATGGCCCCAGATGGGCTACTAGACTATATGGTCTATGAAGATAGAGAAGGTTCTATAATCACATTTCTCATGTTAATCAATATATACCATAGTCCTTTTCAAACAGCAGATAATAAATATCTGTTGAATGGAGATGATTGAATAATTTTGCATAGATTGTTATATAAGTTCTCTTGCACAAATGAATTAATGAATTTATTAGTCGTTTATTATATACCAGTTACTAAGGTCATAAATAGAAAAGCAAGCTATTCCTTACTAAACAGGAACTCATTTTTTAATGTTAAAGATAAACCAAATGGAAAGGCTCCATAATCCTAAGGATGAATTAAAAAAAAAAAAGGTAGTAATGCATTTTTCTTTATATTCTTAACCTTTATACCAAAAATAGAACTAAGCTTCTCAAAGGGTATTTTTAAAATGCATGATTAAAATGTACATAGTGATTAAGAAAAATGAATTATTGGAATGTGGAAATATTTTATATGATATAGTTAATGACTAAAAAAAAAAAGCCAGGATCACAGAGTTGTTAAATGTCAAATAGGTTAATGATTGAAATAAAAAAACAAAAACAAATAAAGCTTTGATTTGGAAAGAGATTCATTTACCAGAATTAAATGGAAAGATATGATCATGAAATGGAAAGATGTTTGCAACATAAATGGATATTTTATGCTTACTTGATTAATATTGAGCCTTTGGTAATGTGAGGATGCTATCCAGGATGGCAGGGATTTGAGACCCATGCCAGTGATTTCACAAGCCAGATGACATATGGAATGAATTGTACAGAGGCAGTGTATTACATTTCTTTGTACCTAGTTTTTAATATAATACATGGCACATATAATAAGTGCTCAATAAACACTTATTGACTGAAGATGGAGGGGGTTTGAGCAATAATGATCCTCATTATCGGTGATTGTAACCTTCTACTCTTCTGAGGTCTTGAGTAGTTCCAGCTAGTATCTGGTCATGATTCAGATATGGAATAATGGAGTCTATAACTCAGAATTTCTGTACCTAGGGAGAATTTTAACCTCATTGGACAGTGGTTGGATGAAAGGGAAAAAACATCTAGGAGTAATGGTGGGAGGATAAGTATAAAAAATAGGTTTAGGGAGTCCAGGAAAGAATGGCAGGGTGGAGGAGGTGAGCCCAGACAACAATTTTGTTTTGTCCTATTTTAGCTAATTATTTTTTCTCAGGTGCCAAGTTCTATTGTTTCTACACTATGGAAAGACTGCAAGTACTGCCAATGTTCTCTAAATTTGGCATTCTGGGGCAGATTGTCTCAACCTAGTTTAAACCTACTTTAGTACATCTCTGGAGTAGAGTAGTGACTGCAACCTTAGCACTCTTCATATAGGATAGGGTTTCATGAGATACGAAATATGTCTGGGAACCCAAAATACTAAAACATTAAATTCAGTTTAATTCAATTCACTTGGATGAACATTTATTAAGTGTTCCTGGCATTGCATTAAGCACCGAGGATACCAATAAGAAAAAAAAAGAAAGACAGTTCTTATACTCATGGAGTTTACAATAGAATCAGGGGATATATTACACAAAGGAATTTGAAAAGTGTGGTAAAGAGGACACCAATGGGTGCCTGGTTCAAGAGCATGATGTTCTGCTACTGCTAAAAAGTAGAACATTACCTGGAAAGTTCTGATCCCAGCCATCTCTAAAGGGAGGTTTGGGGAGGAGATAATTTCATTCTTCAGCCTTTCAATCAAAGGCAAGAAATTGCTGAGGAGTTGAGAACACATTTAGTACTCAAAACTGAATCAATCAGTGTGATGATGAGATTTCAAGTGATCATCTTAACCCTGGATGGGGAAATGATATTCCCTGGAGTCCAGACCAGACAAGCAAGCCCTGGGCATAGCAGAAAACTCTTTAAATTAATTGTGAGATCAGCCTATTCTTGAAATTCACTACAATATACCCAATGATCTATAAATGTTTAATTTTTCATCCTTTTGTTTTTCCATTACTTAAGATAGTGCCTCAAATATGACAAGTATTTGATAAATGCTTATTGAATTTCATTCAATTGACTGTTCTTTTAAAATTAGAATTAAAGTAGCGTTGTGCAAATGCAGTCAACTTTCAATTATCTCTGCTAATATAAGCTCCTTGAGGCAGTGACTTGGCTTATTATTTTTCTTTTTGTCTCAATTTCTAGCACCTAGGATAGCACCTGTCATACATAGTAGCCCATTAATAAATGGTAGTAGAATGAATGTAGTCCAGAAGACACACACACACACACACACACACAAATACACACATTTTAAAAAGAAAAACAATTCAATACATTTTTTAAAAAGAAAGTGCTTGACACTAGGGATATTAAAAAAAAAAAAAACTATAGCACCTCACCTCATGGGAATTCAGTTTTTACCATGTAATATAACATGTACATACAATATTATTATATTACATATTATTACAATATACACTATATATTATAACATACAATGCATATACATATGTAATATATATTATATATATGCACAATATATATGTATATGTATGTATATAAAGAATTAAAGGATGATTTGAGGAAAGAAAGAGAAATACAAACTCAGACAATTAAAAAAAAGGTTTTCTGTAGAAGATAACACCTGAGTTGAATCTTATAGAAGACTTCCAAGAGATAGAAGTGAATATAGAGTGCCTTCCATGGATGGGGAGTAACTTGTGCAAAAAATACAGAGGAAGGAGACACTTTGGTAACAAGAAAAATATGACTATGGCTGGAACACAGAATATCTGTAAGGGAATGATGTAAAAATAAGGATGCCTGGAGCTGGATTATAAATGACTTTAAAATTATTTTTCCAGAGGGAATAGGGAGCCATGGAAGTCACAGGAGCAGAGGGATGACATACTCAAAACTGTTTTTTAGGAAAGTTAATTTTAGCATTTAAATTTTGAATACAATGGAAATAAATAGTTCAGGTGAAAGATGATCAGGTGTTTGAACTAGGACAATGATTATGTTAGCATAGAGAAGGAAATGAAAGAGGGAGACCTTATAGGTACAAGACTGACAGAATTTGACAGGTTAATTAGATATGAGGAGGTGAGGAAAAGGGAAGAATTGAGGGAGACTCTGATATTATGAACCTTGATGATTACTTCTGGTTGTCATTTATACTGCACATACCTTTTATGTCACTTTTGACATGTCTTCCCTATTAAAACACAAAGTCAATTGAGGAGAAGACTATGTTTTTGCCTTTCCTTGCATACCCAGTTCTTAAATCCTGATACATGGTAGATGCTAATAAATGCTTGATAATAGACTGAGTGCCTAGAAAAATGGTGGGTGTCTTCAATAGAAATAGAGATGTTTTAGAAATGGGCTAAGGAGGGGGAAGTTAATGAATTCTCTTTGTACATATTGAATTTGTGATGTCTATGGATCAGAAAAATATTTTCACTTATATGATCATATTCCGATTTTTTTCATTCTCTTTGACTTAAGACTAGTGGTATAATTTCAAATCTTAGAAAGGTTAAGAGAAAGTATGAGTGCTATGGGAGGAAGCTATAGTTAATGATATCCTGGTATTGTGAAGGATCATGCATGATAGTTATGGATCCAGCAAATCTGGATGACTTGCTTGTCATGACTGTACTAATTCATGATCATTTCTAGTTTCCTCATTTAACCATTGAATTAGCATTAGTGGGTGCCTACCATTTTCAAGATATTGTTGTAAATAATTACAATAGCCTTTTCTTGACATTAGCCACCTCCTCTACACCACAAAGAAGGATGAACACAGTGTGTGTGTGTGTGTGTGTGTGTGTTTGTGTGAAGGTGGGATTGGGCACTAAACTTGGCATTATGATGGATCTGATGATTTATGGTAGATGCTTAATAAATGCTTGTTGACTGATTAGTTAACATCTAGTCCAGGGTTTTTTAGCTTGGAGTCAGCAAGCTCAAGTCTCTCTCCTTCTTTTTCCCTCCCTCCGTCTCCCTTTCTCTTTGTCTCCCCCTCCCCACATTTGTCTCTTCCTTCTTCACATCACACAGATTGAAAGTCAGCAAGCTGAATTTTGAACTGGAGTTCTTCAACCCTGGCTGCCCATGAGTAATCCCCAAAGCAAATACTTCTCTGAGGATAATGAAAAGTTTATTGTAGACTCATGATATAGTCATACAATTCATATTTTTTCCAAATGGATATATTTCTAATGGACAGGGTGACCTATTTAAATCAAGTCTATTGAATTAAGTGTATTCCCCTGTGTGAAGAAAATAGTGTTCTAGATGTGATGAGAATATTTCTTTTTCAGTGAAATCTAACCATAGAGAGCACCTGGATAGTGTCCTCCTAGGGCAGACACAGATCATCATTGTCACATAAAGAGATACAGCAGAAGCTGATTTAGTTTTAAATATCAAGAGGGGCTCTATTTCAATTTATAGTCATATGAAAATAAACAGCAGCAATGATGTTTATTTAGACATCCATCTTAATCCCAACAGCTTCCTCATGCCTCTAGGAAAAAAATGCAGCATACATTTAACACAAAATCTGCTTACAGTAGAATCTATTTGAAGCAATACATCTAATTAGACCACACTTTGTTATTTTCTTTTCCTGTCAAAAGAAAAGGTGCTTCTGTCTATTGACCAAATACTCTTATTTATTTTTTCATTTTTTATTAGTTCATTCATTTATCCATACGTATCCATTCATTCATCCATACATCCATAATCCATCAATTCATTCCTTTGTATTTTCCATGTTTAACACAAAATTATTGATTCATTCATTCATTTAGCCATTTAATTTAATCATCCATTGAAAGAATGTTTATTATATGAAAAACATGCTATTAGTCCTGGAGAAGATAAGAGTCACTACCACTGAGAACCTTTCAGCCTAGAAAGGATGTGACATAGTAGACAGAGTGCTGCACTTGGAATTAGGAATAGCTGAGTTCAAATCCCTCCAGAGACATTTAAAGCTATGTAATCCTGGCTATATAATTTTCTGGGTCTCAGTTGCTCCACCTGTAAAATGAGGGGACCAGAGTAGATTATATATCAGTTCCCTTCCAGTTTAAAATCCAAGATCTTATATATGTATTGAAGAGAAGACCATTGAAAGTACAAAAGTTCAAAAAATAGAGAGAACATTGCAGTGAATAAGGAATTATAGATTGATTGTAGTAGCCTGATAGAACTGAAAAAAAAAGACTCCAAACCATTCTTTGTATTGTTGAGTAGTATAAAGAGGACAAATCATAGGCTCAGCTACTTCATAATTCAACTCAGTTGACCAATAAAAATATACATTCATTTATGAGACTCTATTTGTATCATAAGAAATAAAAAAAGTTAAAATGCTTCAATATCTTTTATATTGAGTTTCATGGGTGAATATAATGGCTCTAGGGTTCTATTTATTTATGTCAAGAAAGAGTGATCAAAGGATAATAGATCTATATTTGAATTTTATGAAGACCCCTCTGATCATGTTTGCAAAGACTATTGACTAAGTAAAAACTCTGTTGCTACCTCAAAGCTTGAGGCTACCAGTTTGTTTTTCCTTGAAAGAAGACAGGTACATCTGTGGGCTGTCATTCTGTCACAGTAGGAAAGGAGAGGTCAGAGGTCTGTGTTTCTCTCTGCCTTTTATTCCTTTTTTTTTTTTTTTATCAAAAAACCTTTAGTTTCACAAGAGCTGTAGACTTTCTTTTTTTGTTGTTTTCAACATGAAATGGACATTCAAAACTTCACTGTTTTGTTTTATTTTTAGCATTCAAAAGCTAAAATGTTCCAAATGTCAGAAGAGCAAAAGAATAATATGCAAAGATTTTGAATAAACATTCAAAATGATTCAAATGATTATTAATTCTTTGAAGTTAAAAATTCTGATAAGCCCTTGATGAAGTTTCAACTGCAAGTCCTCTGAATAATACAGTGAAAGTGAGAAAGCCAATTTATTTTAATTGCAAGCAAAATTAATCTTTCTCTAAAGCATATTCCTATCCTGTCCTGAATTCACTCAAGCCATTTTATAAATAGCCATGCTTAACATAATGACCTGGAGAAACTAAAATCCCAAATATATCATTTGTGCCTCCTTTTTAAGGTAGCAAACTTATTGATACTATAACTATCACCTAGATTACCAATAGCTGCATTCCAGAAAAGTGGATTATTTTTTAAAAAAATATAGATTCATGTTCAGGGGTTCTTACCTATTTCTGTGTGTCATCAATTCTTTTGTCAGACTGTTAAAGCTTATGAACTCTTTTTCAAAACAACATTTTAAATGCAGAAAATACAATATATAGAATTACAAAGAAAACAAAATAAATTGAAATTGAAATGGAGTTATCTATTTATTATAAATGTATACATACATATCAATTTAAGTATATAGTAATGTTCCCCCAAATTATTAGACCTTCTCGCAACCCCACTCCCTCTCTTCATTGAGAAAAAAATCATTTTAGAGAGATAGCTTCTATTTCTTATAATCAGCCATTTAATCAATATTTATTAAGTACCTACGAGCCAGGGAATGGTTTGGTGTTATTGTAGTTTGCTCTTCATTTTCAAAGGGCCATTACATCAGAAAGGTGATGTTATGACTTTCAAATGAACTAGATTTAAGGGAAGGAGGGATGGACAGAATCACTAGTTTCTCATTCTCTTCTCTGGAGCTATCTGGGTTCAATGATAAAATATAGATCAAAATGACTGAAGATAGCCCTAGAGGCAGTGGGATATCTTGGACTATTTAAGTTAAGGTCTTTCCCAGGTCTCAGGCAATATCTATCCACTGATTAAGGCTGGGTAAGAAATGAGGCAAAGAATGACTTCTTTTACCTAGTAAATCTCAATAATGTAAATGTTTTCCATTCCTAGGATCATAGATTTATAGATAGAAAGGAATGTGGAGATCATAGATTTCAAATTATTTATTTTCCAGTTTTACAGTTGAAGAAACGGTTATAAATTGTACTTGAGATTTTGCTTACTTCCTAATTTTTTTGTCTAATTTCTTGTCAATGTTAATCCAGCATCATTCACTGAAACCTAATTCTTATGCTTCATTTTGATACAAGGATGGCCCTGGATTCTTGAAAGCAATTTCAGTGGGTGAACTTTGGCAGGTTTCTACCCCTTCCCCACTTCCAACTCTTAGCTAGAAAAAGAGGCAAAGTTCAGGTTCAGTGATGGACTCTTTTATGAATCACTTGAATCAATATATCTGAATACGAATTAATAATATCTATACTGGAAGACAATTATCAACAGGTTATTCTCTGGGCAATAAATATTCTAGAGAATATCCTAGCAGGATCATAGATTAAGAAACAATCATCTAACCCAACCACCTCATTCAACAGAGAAGGAAACTGAGGCCCAGCGTGGGGTAAAATGAATTGCCCAAAGTGACAAGGGTGGTAAAAGTCAGGGGTAAGACAAAGGAAGAATACATAGAAATCTACATCTTTCTATGATGAACTCTTTTATGCAAAAGATTATTATAAAATTATGGCTGAGGTATCACCCATCAGGATAGGAGACCCCTGGGCAAGAATTCAGGGCAAGAATAAGTCAAGGCATCTGGAATTTTATTTTTGGAATTTCCTAACTTGTTTAATTATTTTTGTTCAGTAGGGGCTGCTTTCTGATTTTTCCTGAAGAGCTTCACATGTTGACCATGCTTTCTAAGTCCTTTAAATTCAACATCCTCTGATAAATACCAAGTTTCTCTCCACCCCCCCCATTCCTGTAGTTTCCTGATTCTTTGAATATCAGAGTGATTTTTAAAAACACATTCAACAAAGGGGCAAAAGATAAAGAACTTAGATTCAAACTTGAAGGGAGACAGAGTGGGAAATTTGAAGTGGAAGGTAAACATCTTTAAGTATTTTTATAGTAAAAAACAAAACAAAACAAACAAAACAAAACAAAAAAACCAAAACCCAACAACAACAACAACAACAACAACAAACTATGAGATTATGATGTGATTTTCCTGGGAGAAAAGGGGACAATCCACTAGTTCACATATTAATCCCAATTACTTTATGAGATGTTTTAAGAAACCTATTTTAAGCATTATACTAGATACTTGGGATGCACAAATTACAATCATTAACATCAAAGAAATTTAAGAATGATAAGAAGTGAATGACATGCACAAGTAAATGTAATATGATATAGATAATGATGGAAAACAAAGAGAAGCAATTTAACACAGGAAAACAAGAAGAGGGAATCAATTAATGGTTGATCAATGAGTGTTTATTAATGACTTATGACACCAGGAATTGTGTTAAGCACTGGAACAAAAGAAGACAAAAATCATTGCTACTCCCTTCAAAGTGCTCACATCCTAATAAAAGAAATCACTTTCATTTGGAAGGATAAGGGGAATCTTCACAAAGGAAAGATGAATCATAGTAGATTCATCCATTTAAAGTTGGAAAGAAAGCAGAGGTCCTGGTCTATGCTAATTATTACATTTTGACAATGAGGAAACTGAGGTCCAATTCTACTACATATTATTTATATAACCTTGGATTTAATATTCAATCTCACTGTGCCTGATTTTTCTCATCTCAAAAAACCAAACAAACCAAACACACACACACACACACACACACACACACACACACACAAAAAAAAAAAAAAAACCGGGATTAGATTAATTGGCCTTCAAGGTCCTTTTTAGCTCTAAATCTCTGACCCTAATAACCTTTAGACATGTAGGTAATAAATTCATATTCAGGTCCTCTGACTCTCAATCCAGTGGTTTTTCTTATTTATTTATTTTTTTCATTCACTCATTTATTTTTACTGTATGCCTTTGACTCTCAACTGGGGGAAAAATCAAATAGATGCAGTAGAATACATGCTAATGACCCTGAAATCCATAAATAGGCCCAGGAAATAGAAAATGGAACATAGTGTCAGGGTCTCTAGCTGAGGCTAAAAAGGATTTTGTGAAGTGATTAGATGAATTAGGTATTGCTGAAAGCAATGCATCCTTTCATTGGGTGTGTTAAAGGGAAGACTATGTGACTTAATTGAAGATAATCAGGAGTGGAAGCAAGAATAACCAGGAAAGAGTATTAGGGTTGTCTGGGGAACTCCTCACATTGAGAAAGGGAATGATATTTCCATTTTCTGAAGCAGGGAATGTATGGGGAAAAAATGAAACGGTTCCTGACATCTAGGAGCTTACAGTGAATCAAGGGAAACGATAAGTGCATATGGAGGCATTCCTGGGGACAATAACAGCTTCCATAAGGACCAGAAGAGCTCTTCTCTAAAAGGTTAGATATTGTGGGTGAGACTTCTGAAAAGGACAGAAAAGAAGGAAGAGGATGCTGGACTAGAAGAAGAGACATGACTAAGGACTTTCTTATACAAAGAAAGACTACACCTGAAAAAAAAAAAAAAAACAAACCTGAGATTTTCATCCCATCCTGGTTTATAATATAGACTCCTCATCATTTAGCTTTCAGTCTTAAACGTTTCTCTATTATCCTCCTCCTCAAATCCAACCTTTCTTCCTTTCTGCTGCCCTTCTCCCTTCTCCTTTCCTTCCCTCTCCATCCTTTCCCTCCTGTGTCTTCCCATTCCCTGCCCTCTCTTTTCTTTCCTGGCATTGAATTCAAATTCTGTGATATCCTGATTGTGATCTTTAGTAGAACTCTCCAGGGACCTCAATTTCCTCAAATGTAAGATGAAAAGATTGGACTGGAGGACTTCTAAGGTCTAGATCCATGACTGGGTGGTCCCAATTCAGTAGCTTTTGCCTGATTTCCCCTGGAAGTTTATACAATGTAAATGTCTAGTTTTTATTTTATTTTAAGAGATGTAAAAAATAAAACTAAAACTTAAAGGTCACAGCACAGTTTCCTATTTTCATTGTTCAAATTTCATCTCTTTATTGGGATGAAATCATTGGTATGGACTAAAAATAAAAATAAAGAAAAAGACATTGGCTGTTGGAAGCTACTATGCATAGGGTCCATGGATTACGAAGAAGAGACATAATAGATTATTTAGTCCCTCCCTCTAATTGTACAGATAAAATGGAATACCACAAACCTGAAATAGATTCTCCAAGGTTACACAATTAATAAGTGATCCAAATCAGATTTGCACTTCTCTGGAGGATTGAATTGACTTTCTTAAACAAGAGAAGATGTGTTAATGTGTTAAATTCAGAGGGATGTGGTTTATATGAATGACATTTTTAGAAACCGAGCAAGCGAACAACCCCAAATACAGATTTGTACACTAACAACTTAAAAAGGATCCTTCTTACTTTCCAATGAGATCTATAGCATATGAACATTATTCCTCACCACCATTTTCTACCTTTCTAATGTCTGAATCTGGACATCATTCAGCTTTAGCTAAGTTACAAGAGCTAGTGCTTTTGCTTTGGGTCTTCTGAGAAATACACAGATCATTATTGCATATGCTTCTTAGTTCTTGTCATCAAAGGGAGCACATTTTACAGTTCTGCCTTCTATGATAATATCAACTCGTTTGGCAGATTTTCTTTTTGGCTTCCTCCAAAGACATCAATTGTTAATATTTCTAAAACATACCGGATTTTAGATCATAAATTATAGTTAGACAGGGGCTCAGGGGCTATCTAATCTAACTTTCTATTATAAAATGAGGAAACCATAGCTCATTTAGATTATGTGTCTTATCCAAGGTATTACAGGTAGTAAATGGAAGAGTCAGGAAGTTGAGACCCACTCTAGTGAAATGACTTGCTGAATATCCTAAGGGTGGTAAGCATCAGAAACAGAATTCAAATTCCAGTTTTTTGACTTGAAATGCAGGGTGCATTCCAGGAAAACATGCACATACAAATTGATTAAAGCCATTTGGGAAAATATATTAAGGCAGTAAATTCTATTAAAGTAAATTTCTTTTACTCATCTCTGAGCTGGTATTTTCTAGTACTTTCAAAGATGATCTAATTCTAAACTTTAAAGAAATCTTAGTAATAATAATTTCAGGGCTACATAGACGTGAAATTTCATTTCCTTGAAATGATTCAAGTTTTCATAAATGTACACATAATCTTCATTGATAATACTGTCACTATGCCTTGGTGTGGGATCTGTGCTACAAAAAAAAAAAAAAAGTAATCTTTTCATGGTTGGAGATAAGTTCTCATTGTATTGATTTACATATAATAACAATAACATCTCTCCCTCTCCCCTCTCCCCCAATTCAAAGTAATAATTCTATTTATTGGACAGGGAAATGGGAAAGTACACTTGTTAATGAAAGACATTAGTGTGCATTAGATCTTATCATTTGCATATATTGACTTTGTGAACCTTGGCAAATTATTTAACTTCTCAATGAGCTAAGCAAATTTCTAAGACTATAAATTGCAGAGAAAATGTCTACTTCTCTGTAGAGGAAGTTTCCCTACATGGGAGTCACCTGGATTATTGAAATTATAGGTTCTATCTTTAGAAAATCTATTGGTGATAGGATGGGGAGAAAAGTGTGTTACTCACACATTTGCTATCAACTTCATGTCTTTTAAATGTGAAATTTCTAAATTTCCCAAATTGTGCATCAGTGTTGGGATAATAGAGCATAATAGGTTATGATGAATGAACTTTTACAGAATTCCATCTCAGTATGACCAGCCAAGGTTGAATAGGAAAGCAACTGAAGAAATCAGATAACCTGTTTCAATTTTGGATTGGATTGGATTTTTCAAATTTCAAATTTGGAATGGAATTTTGAACTGAGGATGTGTAGGGGAGATATTATGAATGTAGGGGTGATAATCCTGTTTCCAGTGTTTCCTACTTGTGTGACCTTGAGCCAAATGCCATAATCTCCCTTATCTTAATCTCCTTAAATGCAAAATCAGAGAATTGGACTAAATGGTCTCTGAAGTTCCTTCTAGTTCTAGATCTATGATTTAAAATAAGACTGCAGGACATATGAAGAGAGGCAAACAGAAACCTATGGAACATAGATATTGATGTATTCATGAAGGTGCCCTTGAGGTTGAAATTTGTGATCATTCATTGATGTTTTGCTGCTTTGTAGATTAACCTTTAACAAATGCCTTTGCAATATACACATGATGAGAGCAGAAATTGGGAACTTTTTCTTTTTTCATTTTTCAGTGGAGAATGTGGGAAATGGAAAAGAGTATTTCCACTCTTTTAAAAATTAGTATTCTAGTATACTATTAAAGGATCATTAAAAATTACTGCTCATTACTAGAAAGTTGGTTATTAGACAATGATTTTTTTTTTTCCAATAAAAACTCAACAGTGACAACTAAGACTTAAAGAGGTGGGAATCAGGTTTAATGGAGAACTTGCATTCACAAATGGTATCATAAATACTTGAAGAATTGAGGAAAGATTTATTACTTAGTTAAATATGCCAAAAGTCTGTGATTTTATTACTACTCTCACACATATATCATAACCTTTTTATGGCTTAATAGATGGACTTTGTGAGATGCTGAAATGAAAAGAGAAATAGAGAGATAGAGACACACCTACACACAGACAGAGAGAGAGAGAGACAGAGACAAAGCGAGACAGAGTGAGATAGAGAGACAGAGAGACAAAGAGAGACAGAGACAGAGGGACAGAGAAGGGAAGAGAGATAGATTGGGGAAGGGAGGGAAAACAGACAGAGACAGAGATTCAGAGGCAGAGAAAGATACAAAGAGATAGTGACAGAGAGACAGAGAAAAGACAGAGCAATAGAGACAGAGACAAGAGGGATAAAGAGAGATGCCCACAGACAGAGACATACACAAAGAGACAAAGACAGAGAAACACACAGAGAAACACACAAAGATAGAGGGGAAAAAAAGAGGAGAGAAATAAACTTAGATATCTAGAAAAATAGAGAGAAAATTATTTCTCTGTCTTTGCCTATCTACTCATCTCATCTATCTCTATTTGTCATCTCTGTATCATATCATATTATGTTTATTTATCAATCCTTCTATCTTACGCATCATATTAGTCTATTGTATTAATGTATCTATCTCACAATAATGGCAACCCAGTGATGAGCTCCTCTGTTCTCATCAGGCCCTTGTTATACAGTTCTGTTAAATGGAAAACAAATTGGATTTGGCTTCAGAAGACCTTGGTCCAAATTTGAGCACAGTCCAGAACAATTCAGTTGCAAAGCAGTAGAGCTGCCCAGGGGTAGCAATTAACAAGTCTTTATGACCACTCATAAAATGAGGAGGACAACAGATGCCAGTAGAAAATAGTCTTGATGTGTGGCCCATGTTACTCTGGGTGAGGAAAGCACACAATGGGGTAACTTTCAGAGTGGGAAAGCAATGGCATTTTTCATTCCCATTGAAGGCCAAGAATGCTTCAGGGCTCAAACTTATTCAGAGTTGCAGAGATAATAATCACTAGCAGCAATATTGCCCTATTATCTATAAGATCAACAAATGAAATGAGGCTATTTTCTAAATTGCCTAATAAGGAATGAAGGGTAAGGTTTTATGGAACTGAACTCTAATGGTGTCATCCTTCCAGGAGCTGGTGGTGCTTGTGGAGGTGGTAATTCCTTGTTTATTAGTCCTTGCTGTTGCTGTTCAATTATTCAATCATTTCAGTCTTTTTTCTTTTCTTTTCTTTTCTTTTTTTTTTTTTTTGAGGCAAATGGAGTTGTGACTTGCCCAGGGTAACACATCTAGTAAGTCTGAGGTTGGATTTGAATTCCAGTCCTCTTGACTTTAGGGCCCATTACTCTATTCAGTATGCCATCAAGCTGCCCCAAATCCAATTCTTTGTAACCCCATTTGGAATTTCCTTGGCAGAGATATTAGAGTGGTTTATCATTTCCTTTTCAAGTTCATTTTACTAGAAAGAAACTGAGGGAAATAGGGTTAAATGACTTGCCCAGAGTCACATAGCTAGGAAGCATCTGAGGCGATATTTGAACTCCTGAAAATGAGTTTTCCCCACTACAGTCCTGGAACTCTATTCCCTGGGACATCCAACCTTATTATATAGGCATTCTGGGGAGCCTGGACTAATTAATTAACTACCTAAGTGATTAATCCATCAAAATAATGTTTATCAGTTTATATGCAGCACTGAATCTACTGTGACAAATCCTATCACATTTCTGGGCCTCAGTTTATTCAAATATAAATGTAGATTTGTGTCCTTCAAAGTCCTTTGCAGCTCTGAATATATGATTCCAAAGTTCTCAGACAACATATATTCTCTCCACAGACAGGCTCATAATTGAAGCTTTTCTAGCATGTTGAGATTTTACAGCACTTGTGTTTGGCTGTCAAAACTACGGGAACCCAGTACTACTTTCGCACCATGATAAGGCATTTGGTTAGATCTTTAGTGGGAAATGTTATTTCTATCTCAGAATTAAAATATACGTGTGAATCACATGGTCTGAGCCCCATTACTGGATTCAAGAACTAACATGATTTCACTGAACAGGGTAAATTTTCCAAAGTAGGAATGCCAATCTAACTTTCAGCCAATTAGTAACTCCTCAATTATAAAATGATTTTTTTGTGTGTCATCTATAATAATGAGTTATTATAAACTCTATAATGAAATAATATCAAATACATACATACTTTAATTCCAAGCTTCTTTAATGCAGAGGCAATCAGAGGAAAAAACAGCAAAAAAATGGAAGAAAAAATGGTTCAGGCATAAGAAACAAGAAAGTTCACAGGCTTTTGGAATATATACAAGCCTCATGTGTCATGTTAGAGAAGGAAATGGCAAAGCACTCCATTATCTTTGCCAAGAATGCCCTAAATGGGGTCACAAAGAGATGGGCATGATTGAAATGATTGAACAAAAATAACATGCACCTATATTATGATCATAAAAGGATAAAAATGGAAAGGGGAAAACAAATAAATGAAAAATAGAAAAGAGCTGTCAAAGTGATTATGTGAAATGATTTTCATTGGCAATGAATAGAGCAGACTCATCATATTTTGACTACATAAAGAATTATAAATATTAGTAAAGAAAACAAGGAACAATTAAAGGGCGAATTTCTGAACAAATCTTTGTTGTAGAGAACATTTTTTTTGAAGACATTGATCCTCAAGATCACTAATAGAGAAAATGATACCCCACTTAACAGGAGTAAAGGAGCAGAAATTACAGATCAAAGGATTGATCATAGTATCATAAATTTTGAACTGAAAGGGAATTCTGAAGCTTAGTTTAATGACTAATCTCACCTTACAGAGAGAGATCAAGTGACTTGACCAATGTCACACAGGTAAGCAAGTAGTAGAACGGGCATTTGAACCCAGGTCCTGTGACACCATATGTAAGAACATACACACACACACACACATACATACATTAATATAATCAATTAATATGTGATTTAAATAATTCTAATCATGTAATAGAATTAATTATAAATTTTTATATTCATAATTCATTTGAAAATCAATTTTACATCTGTTAAAATTGGAGACAATAATACATATGCTCCTGATATCAAAGGGTAGTTGTATGGAAGTTTGCAAATCTTAATTAACTTAAAGCCTTATATGAATCTGAATTGTTACAATTATTACCTTCAAATCCCCTAAACTGTGGCTAGGGTATAGTGGAGAGAATGCTGGGCCTGGAGTCAGGATGACCTGAGTTCAGAATCAGCCTTTGATCCTAACTAGCTGAATCCTAATTGTCTTAGTTTTCTCATCTGTAAAATGAGATGGAGAAGGAAATGGTAAACGACTCCAGTATCTCTGCCAAGAAAACCCCAAATGAGGTCACCAAAAGTCTCACAGAAGTGAAAAACAATCGAACTGAAAAGCTGAATTTAGTCTCCAGCTATGTCCTTTGGACTTACTTTGTCTTTCTAAAGTATTTCTGATCCTCTCATATTTCAGTGAACTACCTGCTTTCTTCGGCTTTCTTTCTCAGACAGGAAGTCCTGTCTCTCTTCCATTTCCCTCAAGATCTTGTGCATCCACAAGAGTAGCTCATTTCCAGGCAAAGGATTTTGATAACTACAGCTTGAAGCTGTTTCTTTAACTTACCCCATCTCCTCCTTCTGGTCTACAGTCATTTGGTGGACTAATTTAATTTACTTGGAATAGAATAGCTTTCAGGTACACATTCAAAAGATCCTAGAATCTATTTTAAAACATCTAGAGAAGAATGAGTTAAAATTGCAATACCTATTTTTAACAAAACTGGCTTTTAGCTGTTTTCTGTGACAACTTTAACAAAACTACTTCTTCTTATTTGACCTATTGTGACCTTCTTGAATTATCATCCCCATAGTTGTCTCCTATAGTTATCTCTGCTCAGCTTTTTGGGCTAAAGGGGAGTTTTTATTGAAGAATAATCACAGCTTGAGGGGGCAAGTTTTTGATTGCTGAGTTCTGTTATCTGCCATGACTCTCATATGACCTAGCAAAAAGGTAAATTCTAAAATCTCTTTCTTTCACATTTGTTATATGTATATATAAATTTATACATGTTTGCATATATATGTTTATATGCATGTATATATGTGTATATATATGTATATAAACTATGTAAACTGAAGAATAATGTTTTCTTTCTTTTTTTTTCTTTTTAGTATTTTTTTTCCCTAGTGGATTGCTTGCTGTTTTGGGGAGTGGGGAGGTAAGGGAGGGAGGAGGGGAAAAAAACTCAAAATCTTGAAAGAATGGATGTCAAAAACGATATGTATAATTGAAAAAAATACTATTGGAAAGAAAAAAAAAATAAAATGAATGGAAAAAATCCCTATTGCTTCGGACTTCCTTTATTTTATTCCCCTGCCATGTTCTTGCCAAATACATTGTTCTCTCCCCTTCCTCTCTTCGTGTCCCTTTCTAGTTTGAAACAGTAATGAAAACAATGCCATCATTGGTACTAGAAGGCATATGCCAATCTACTCCCATAGTGTACTACTTTCAATCCTTGTCACATTCTAAACAGAAATATCTCTCCTGGACTTCTTTTCTTCTAAATATTTATTTCATTCTAATGGAATGTAAACTTCTTGAGGGTAAGAGCTACTTAAAATTTGTTTTTGTATCCATAGAACATAGCATAATATGTGACAAAGTAAGCATAAGAATGCTTAATTAATAGTTATATGTGCTATATAATATACATGTTTAAATATATAAAATAAGTATAAATATACTTATTTAAATATGTTTACATACTTATGGAATAAAATATCTCAATACAATATAGTTATATAAATATATACAAATAATTTATATTAAATATTAATTATTAGTTAATAGTTTTTCATTCATTCATGCATATGCCTCTATAACTCAATAATTGAGAGATGATTATACTATAACAGTATCTGAGACATATAATAGCTAACATTTTCATAACTCTTTACAATTTATAAATCACTTTACAAAAATGTTTTTTCACAATAATTCTAAGATATGGTGGTGATATAGTCTCTATTTTACAGATGAGGAAACTGAGGCAGACAGAGATTAAGTGACTTATTCAGTGTCACACAGTTTCTAGGTGTCATTAGACTGAATTTGAATTCAAGTCTTTGTGAGTTCATATATATATATATATATATATATATATATATATATATATATATACTTGAGTATATATACTCTTCACTGAACCTCCTGGCACATGGAGTCAACAAAAAGAACATTCATTGGGACCCACAACTGCTTTCTGATTATCATTTATGTTCAGATAAGAACTCATTATTTTTGTTGCACTGTATATTATCTTTTCAGATCCAGAGACATAAGAAACAAATATAATTCAGATGTTACAGAAAATACTCTTGTATTTGTTATTATTATGACTTCTGTTGCATCAGGACAGAGAATGCTTCCTGATAATATTGACTCACAATAACTCAATGAAGTGAGTATTGGAATTAAAATTATCTGTATTTTACAGATAACAAAACTGAGCATACCTCAGATAACTGAAGAATGTTCCCCATGCTTATCAACTATTAAATTAAGTCAAAATTTGAACCTTCATCTTTTTATTCCAAGTCTTTCTTTCTTTTTTCATTATATCCATATCCAGGATCAGAGACTGAAATATACCTAAACTACACTATTTGGGGCACATTTGTCCCCTCCAAATAATCAAATTTCCAGTTTCCCATTTTTAATTCTTCCCCCTCCCACTTTCTGTTTATTTTTTTTTCATTCTCTCTTATTTATTTATTTATTTGTTTTTATTAAAGCTTTTTATTTACAAAGCATATGCATGGATAATTTTCCAACAACATGACCCTTGTTTAACCTTTTGTTGAAAATTGCCTTCTCTTTCCCCCATCCCCTCCCCTAACTGGAAGATAGTCCAATACATGTTAAATATGTTGAAATACCTTTTAAATCCAATATATCTATACATATTTATACAGTTATCTTGTATAACTCTTGTAAGTTATTCTTGTTGCACAAGAAAAATCAGATCAAGAAGGAAGAAAAAGAAAAACCAGCACCTGGAATAACAGTGTGATCTGAGCACAGCCACAGTTGTTGGTCCCAGTGAAGCCCTAGTAGCTGCTTTTCTGCTGCTGCTGATTTCAGTACCACTGTTAATCCCAGTGCAGCCAGTGGGTGCTGTCCCACTGCCCCTTCATTGCCACTTCGTGTTGTCTATAGAGGCAGCTTGGAAATACCCCACTGCCCCCCATAAACAGACCTTAGTTTTTTCTTGTTTTTCCCCCCCAAATGAGCCCCAAGGCAAAGGGGGCCCTAACTATAGATACCTTTTATAGAGAAAGAGAACAGACTTCAAACCTTGAGGAGACTAAAAACAGTTTGTTTCTAGATCCAAAGGTGGATATGATCTGGTCCCCATTGGTTCTCATAAAAGAAATTAAAAAGGATCTTAAAAGAGAGCTAGAAGAAAAATGGGGAAAGGAAAGGAAAGGAAAGCTATGCAAGAGGGTCGGGATAAATCATGTTACTTATTAAAAGATAAAGAGTGGATAAATATATCAACTCCCTAAAAAACAGAACTTGTAAATTGGAAAAGATAAACAACTCCCAGGAAAAACAGAATTTGTGAATTGGAAAAGATAAACAACTCCCAAGAAAAACAGAATTTGTGAAATGGAAAAATAAAATATATATATTTTTATTTTAGCTTTTTATTTACAAGATATATGCATGGATAATTTTACAGCATTGACAATTGCAAAACCTTTTGTTCCAACTTCTCCCCTTCTTCCCCCCACCCCTTCCCCCAGATGGCAGATTGACCAATACATGTTAAATATGTTAAAGTATAAATTAAATACAATATATGTATACATGTCCAAACAGTTATTTTGCTGTACAAAAATAATCAGACTTTGAAATAGGGTACAATTAGTCTGTTAAGGAAATCAAAAATGCAGATGGATAAAAATAGAGGGAATGGGAATTCTATGTAGTGGTTCATAGTCATCTCCCAGAGTTCTTTCACTGGGTATAGCTGGTTCAATTCATTACTGCTCTATTGGAACTAATTTGATTCATCTCATTGTTGAAGATGGCCATGTTCATCAGAATTGATCTGGTCCTGCTCATTTCACTCAGCATCTGTTGGTGTAAGTCTCTCCAGGCCTTTCTGAAATCAACCTGTTGGTCATTTCTTAGAGAACAATAATATTCTATAATATTCATATACCACAATTTACCCAGCCATTCTCCAATTGATGGGCATTCACTCAGTTTCCAGTTTCTGGATACTACAAAGAGGGTTGCCAGAAACATTCTTGCACATACAGGTCTCTTTCCCTTCTTTAAAATTTCTTTGGGATATAAACCCAGTTGTAACACTGCTGGATCAAAGGGTACGCACAGTTTGATAACTTTTTGAGCATAGTTCCAAATTGCTCTCCAGAATGTCTGGATGTATTCACAATTAGAAAATAATTCTTTTAAAAAAATGGCGAAATAGAAAAAAATCCATAGAACAAAACAATTCATTTAAAAACTTAATTGGAAAAATGCAAAAAGAAATAAAAAAAAATAAATGAAGAAAATCATTTTTTAAAAATCAGACTTGAACAAATGGAATGAATGACTTGAGGAGACACCAAGAATCAGTCAAACAAAACCAAAAAAATGAAAAAAATAGAAAAAAATGTTAAATACCTACTTGGGAAAACAACAGAACTGGAAAATAGATCTAGGAGAGATAATCTAAGGATTATTGGACTCTCTGAAAATCATGATGAAAAAAAAAAAGCCTAAACATTATTTTTCACAAAATCATCAAAGAGAACTGCCCAGATGTTATAGAAACAGAAGGTAAAATAGACATTAAAAGAATTCATTGATCATCTACTGAAAGAGATCCCAAAATCAAAACTCCAAGAAATATTGTGGTTAAATTCCAGAACTATCAGACCAAGGAAAAAAGTACCACAAGCAGTAAGAAAAAAAAATTCAAATGCCGAGGAGCCACAATAAGGATCACTCAGGATCTAGCAACATACATATTGAAAGATAGAAGGGCCTGGAATCTGATATTCTGAAAGGCAAAAGAACTTGGTATGCAGCCAAGAATAACTTACCCAGCCAAACTGAACATTTTCTTCCAAGGAAGAAGATGGTCATTCATGTAATAGGTGAATTCCATTTATTGCTGAAGAAAAAACCAGATCTAGACAAAACATTTGACGTCCAATTATAGGACTCAAGAGAAGCATAAAAAGGTAAAAAGAACTCTTGAGGACTGTATTTCTGTCATGGCTATACATTAAGAGTACAGGTGTAATTTGGTTTTACTGTTATAATATAAAAAAGGAACTAGAGGTGGAAAGGAAATTGTACCAGAAAAAGGGAAAAGTGGAGGTAAAAAGAGGGAAATTACATCTTACAAAGAGGCAAAGGAAACCTATTATATCTGAGGGAATGAAGAAAGGGGAATGAACATAGTGTGAATCTTACTCTCATCAGATTTGTCTAAAGAAAAAAAAAATTAGACATATTTGGTTTACATAGAAATGTCTACCACCTCATTGAAAAGTGGGTGGGGGGGAATGCAAAAAGGAAAGGGATAGGATAAATAGAAGGGAATACAGAAATAGTAAGGGAAAGATTTAAGAAAACGGGAGGGACTTCAAGGGGGAGGGAAGGATTCTAAAGAGAGAGGGCTGCATGAGGCAAGTGGTGCTCATAAGTATAATACTGGGAAGAAGGGTAAAGGGGAAAGTGTAGAAGGCTGAAACTGAAAATATATGCTTGAATCACACAGCAGAACACTTAAGGATAATTACATATTTGATGTGAGATAATGGCTCTATATACCTATTCAGATGAGATGGTGATGTGCTGGCTCTACTCACCATTGGTGCTTGCTGAATGTTTGGTGGTGAGATAATCATAGGCAAGGATTAGAGGGCTTGGGGAGAGGCACTTGGCTGCAGGATGAGGAGGAGAGAAGCTGTAGACTCTGGACTCCTGAATCGAGGATATATCTCTGGCAAGCTGTGTGGCAGCTTATCTGCCTCCTTCACTTCTCCCCCTAAAGACCAAGAACTTTAATTAATCCTGACCTTACCACCAAGCATTCAACAAGCCCCAATCATGAGGAGAGCCATCATCTAAATATATGCTTATAGAGCCATTATATCACATCAAATAGGTAATTAGCTTTAAGTGCTCTCTTGTCTGATTCAAGCACACCTTTTTCAGAGTTTAGCCCTCTACATCTTCCACTTTCTTTTGTTTTAGAACACTGGTGCTCACACTCTCCCTGACTTCTCAGGGAGATGAGAAACCCGCAAAGGAGGTGATCATGCCCTCCTTGACTTCTCAGGAAAGGGGGTGAAAATACCAAAAAGGAAGTGATCATGCCCCCATCTCCCAACTTCTCAGCAAGAGAGATAAAAAACACCAAAGGGAAGTGGGGAGTCAAGCCAGATATTGTTAGTGGGTTTCTGGGCTGAAGGATCTTACTAGAAACAGGTATACATAAATCCATTAGCATGGGAGGTATTACACAGTAGTGATGACTCTCCCCACAGCTGGTGCAGGCTCAATGTGGTGTAACAAACATAAATTGTACATGCAAGTAGTGATATAACAAACAATATGAATCAACATGGTATTTTAAAAGATTTCCAGAAGTCCTAGAAAGAGGGTGTGTAAATAACAATCACACATACACCTCTTTCAGCAGCCAAGAGATAGTCCAAAACCAATCTATTGTCCATTACTTTTTGTCTCAGGGAATCCAATGATTTCTGAGGGTTTTCAAGTCCTACAAAAATCTTATCATGTCTCAGGGATTCCAATTATTCCTGAAAGTTTCTACCTTTACTCTGTATGTATCACTCTGCTTTAAATGTGTTTCTTGCAAACAAACATATTTTAGGATTCTGGCTTTTAATCCAATCTGCTATCTACTTACGTTTTATGGGACAGTTCACCCCATTCACATTTACAGTAAAATTACTAATTCTGTATTCCCTGCCATCTTATTAACCCTAAATTATACTCTTTTTTCCTTTTCCCCTCTCTCTCATTCCCAGTACTTTACTTATGAGCACTACTTGCTTCTAGCAGTCCTTCCTCTTTAGAGAGCCTCCCCCTTTCTTATACCTTTCCCATACTATTTCTATTTTTTCTTCTATTTAGCCTATCCTTTCTTTATTTCCCCTGTCCCCTCCCACTTTTCTATAAGGTGAGAGATGTTTCTCAGTGAAATCAAATATATCTAATATTCTTTCTTTGAGCCAAATCTGATGAGAGTAAAATTCACACAATATTGGTCACTCTCCCTTCTTTCCCTTAATTAAAATAGGTTTGCTTTGCCTCTTCCTTAGATGCAATTTCCCTCATTTTATCTCTGCTTTCCCTCTTTTTTTCTGTTACAATTCCCTTTCCATTTCTAGTTTTTTTTTTAATATTATAACAGTAAAATCAGACTACACATGTACTCTCTATGTATACCCATAACAGAAATACAGGTCTCAAAGAGTCTTTTTTTTCTTTTTACCTTTTTAATGCATTTCTTGACTTCTATATTGGAGGTCAAATTTTTTGTTTAGCTCAGATCTTTTCATCAAAAACAAATGGAATTCACCAGTTTCATTGAATGTTCATCTTTTTTCCCTGAAAGAAAATGCTCAGTTTAGCAGGGTAATTTATTCTTGGCTGTATTCCAAGTTCCTTTACCTTTTGGAATATCAGATTCCAGGCCCTTCAATCCTAGCTACTAGGTCCTGAGTAGTCCTTATTCCAGCTCCTCAGTATTTGAATTACTTCTTTCTGGCTGCTTGTAATATTTTTTTTGTTGCTTTTGCTCTGATAGTTCTGAAATTTAGCTACAATATTCCTTGGGGTTTTAATTTTGGATCTCTTTCAGGAAGTGTTCGGTGAATTCTTTCAATGGTCATTTTATCTTCTGATTCTATGATATCAAGGCAGTTCTCTTTGATGATTTTCTGAAAGATAGTAGGTAGGCTTTTTTTTTCCCATCATGTTTTTCAGGGAGTCCAATAATCCTTAGATTGTCTCGCCTAAATTTATTTTTCAGGTCAGGTTTTTTTTTTCCAATTAGGTATTTTACTTTTTTTTTTCTTCTATTTTTTCTTTTCTTTTTTTTCTTTCTTTTTTTTTTTTTTTTGGTTTTGCTTGACTGATTCTTGTTGTGTCATTGAGTTATTTGTTTCCATTTGTTCAGTTTTGAATTTTAGTGAATTATTTTCTTCATTTTCCATTTCACAAATTCTGTCTTTTAAGGATATATTTTCTTTTTCTGTCTCACAAATTCTGTTTTTAAGGAGTTATTTTATTTTTCTGTTTCACAAATTCTGTTTTTCTGGGAGTTGCTTTTCCCCCCCATTCTATTAAATCTATCTTTTAATGAGTTATATGCTTTTTCCAAACCCTCTTGCAAAGTTTTCATTTCCTTTCCCCATTTTTCTTCTAGATCTTTTTAAAGATCATTTTTCATTTCTTCTATGAGAGCCTTGTGTGATGGGGATCAGATTATATCACCTTTTGGGGCTTAATCTGGAGAAAATCTTCCTCTAGTCTCCTTGGGATTTGATATCTGTTCTTCTCTTTTACCATAAAAGCAATCTATCATCAGAATCCTCTTTACTTTTTTGCTCACTTAAAAAGAAAAAGTTAAGATCTGCTTTTAGGGTTGCTTACATTTTCCAAGCTTCCTCTATAAGAGACCACTGCTGTGCTGGGTCAGTGCTGATTCACCTCCCATGCTGGGTGGGCATGGCCAGGTCCCATGAGATTCTGGTATTTTGGGGTTCACTACTGATTTTTTGTGTTTGTGTTGGATGTTTTATAGCTTCTCTGCTGATCTACTGGCTTCCAACCAGGGCAGAGTGGCCAACACTGCTACAGATTCCTGTAAATTCCTCCCTGTAGATTCTCCACCATGTGACCATGTGAAGTCCACACCACCCTGCAGAGTCCACACCACTGAAGGACTTAGAGCTGTCTATACTGGCATTTCTGATCAGCTGTTTGTGTTGGCTACCTCCCTTCCATTTCCAATTGAAAAAGAATTTTTCTGGTGATCTTTGAAATTATCTTTGCTAATTTGTTGTATTATCATTATTTATAGGTTCTGCTGTCCAGAGTTAATCCAGAGGCTGGAATTTCTAATTAGTCTGAGGATTGTAAGAGAAGGTCAGAAAGAAACATGTGTTGTCTCCACCATCTTGGCTTCACCCCCTGACACCTTTCTGTTCATTTTTAAAAATAAATCTCTAGGGGGAGCTAGGTGGCACAGTCGATAGAGCACCAGCCTTGAAGTCAGGAGGCCCTGAGTTCAAATCTGGCCTCAGACACTTAATACTTAATAGCTGTGTGACCCTGGGCAAGGCACTTAACCCCAACTGTCTCAGCAAAACAAACAAACAAAACCCTTCTATTTGTGGGACCCATTCAAAATAATAGTATAAGAAGGGAAGAGTTTGTATAGCCTTGGTATGATAGAGGCTCACGGGAAGGGAGGATTATCTGATGTTCTATCAACCCAAATGCTTTTCCCTTAGAAGGACTCATCCATCCAGAGTAATACTAGCCTTTATCTAATATTAGAGTATTCTTCAGGCCAATGAGAAAGGTCAAACGAAGAAGAAGAAGTAATTTTTACTTTTACTTAATATCTTTTATTGGATGAATTAAAACTAGTTATATTAAAAATAAAAATAAAACCAAATTCTCTAAATAATGGAGCAATGGATCTTAGAAGTTACTTTCAGATATACATCTCAATCTATTAGTTCTTGACTGACAACAAAGATAGAAGTTTTAACTTTTTTTAGCTATACCTTTAAAGAGAAATGAGCATGTGTTCTGATAAAGCAATATTGCATAGATGAAGAGAAAGTCCCCTTTTATCAAAACAGGAAGATGACTTAAAATCCAGCTTCTCACACATATTGACTGAGTGGTTCTGGACAAGTCATTTAATCTCTGAATATTCTAGGTAAATTTCTAAGATGAAGAGAAAGAGCAGTTATTAAGCCTGCTATAACAGAGATTATCTGTCAATTCCCTATATCAGTTAAAATTATTTTCAGTCCTTATTTCTTTGTACATAGCCTATGCCATCCCAATCATCCTAGAAAGGATGAGAACACATAATATCAGTAGTGGAGGGGTAATCTACACTAATGATTTAAAGTTACTTAATTAAAAACTTCCACAGTAGTCTTTTTTTCTTTCTTTTATCTTTTTAATATTGATATTTAGAACAGATAGAAATGAAGATTTTATTTTTATCTAGCATTTATATAACATTTAAAGGTATGCAAAATCCCTTACAAATATCTCATTTTATTTTCAAAACTACCCTGGGAGCAAGTGAAATTATAATTTAATTTTATGGAAGAAAAAAAAAAACTGAGGCATATAGAGATCAAGTGATCTGCCTAAGGTAACAATGGTAGTAAATGTCTAATTTGAAATTTGAACTAAAATCTTCCTGAATCAAAGTCCACTGTTTCTATTGTGTTTCCAAACTGCCTAAGAGGTAATAAGTGATACATATTTGGAAAATAGAACCTGAAAGATAAACCTGAAACAAGTTCGAAAAGAGCATGATGTCCAAAAGTGTTTTCTCTTATACATCCATAAATGGAAGAATGTCCCTGTCCATTTTCATTCATATATTACTGATGAGTAAGTGCAACGAGTGTTCATTAAAAATAAAACAAAGCAATTAGCCTCCCTAAGACACAAAGATCAACACATATTATCTGAGAGAGGTGACAGTGTCCTCAAAGAAGTGTTTGCTTTCCAACTCGTTTTCAATCTACTACTGCAGGCTATGAAATGATAATCTCTGCTTATTTTTTTCACCCAGTAAATGTCAGCCATGTCATTTCTGTTTACAGATGAGCAGGTTTCAATCTTGAAATGTTTATTCTCCACCTCCATTATAGCAAAAAAGATTTCTCTAACTTGCCTGTTGGAAAGCAATATTGTCTGCATTTGTATTCTGAACTAGATTGAAGGAGAAAGCACTGAAAAAGGGAATCACTATATGAGGATGATTGGATTGCAGCTTTGGGAGGCTGTAGAACTGCTTGCATACTATATTTTTCTTTCTCTTTTTTTTCCTTCTGAGGGAAAAATATATATCTCCTTGGTGGTTTAAAGGTAACATCTAGGAAGTAAAATGTACAAAGGAACTCTTACAATACTAGATTATTCATTTCTTATTTCATCTGACATCTGAGGACATGGAACTGAATGTACCCCGATGAAATCAGTTTGAGGAATTCTTTGGAAATGGGTATTTTAGGCTCTTTTTTTTTTTAATAGCCTTTTATTTACAGGATATATACATGGGTAACTTTACAGGATTAACAATTGCCAAACCTCTTGTTCCAATTTTTCACCTCTTAACCCCCCCACCCCCTCCCCTAGATGGCAGGATGACCAGTAGATGTTAAATATATTAAAATATAAATTAGATACACAATAAGTATACATGACCAAAACGTTATTTTGCTGTAGAAAAAGAATTAGACTCTGAAATATTGTACAATTAGCTTGTGAAGGAAATCAAAAATGCAGGTGTGCATAAATATAGGGATTGGGAATTCAATGTAATGGTTTTTAGTCATCTCCCAGAGTTCTTTTTCTGGGCATAGCTAGTTCAGTTCATTACTGCTCCATTAGAAATGATTTGGTTGATCTCGTTGCTGAGGATGGCCTGATCCATCAGAACTGGTCATCATCTAGTATTGTTGTTGAAGTATATAATGATCTCCTGGTCCTGCTCATTTCACTCAGCATCAGTTCGTGTAAGTCTCTCCAGGCCTTTCTGAAATCATCCTGTTGGTCATTTCTTACAGAACAGTAATATTCCATAATTTTCATATACCACAATTTATTCAGCCATTCTCCAACTGATGGACATCCATTCAGTTTCCAGTTTCTAGCCACTACAAAAAGGGCTGCCACAAACATTCGTGCACATACAGGTCCCTTTCCCTTCTTTATAATCTCTTTGGGATATAATCCCAGTAGTAACACTGCTGGATCAAAGGGTATGCACAGTTTGATAACTTTTTGAGCATAGTTCCAAACTACTCTCCAAAATGGTTGGATTCGTTCACAACTCCACCAACAATGCATCAATGTCCCAGTTTTCCCGCATCCCCTCCAACAATCATCATTATTTTTTCCTGTCATCTTAGCCAATCTGACAGGTGTGTAGTGGTATCTTAGAGTTGTCTTAATTTGCATTTCTCTGATTAATAATGACTTGGAGCATCTTTTCATATGACTAGAAATAGTTTCAATTTCTTCATCTGAGAATTGTCTGTTCATATCCTTTGACCATTTTTCAATTGGAGAATGGCTTGATTTTTTATAAATTAGAGTTAATTCTCTATATATTTTGGAAATGAGGCCTTTATCAGAACCTTTGACTGTAAAATATTTTCCCAGTTTATTGCTTCCCTTCTAATCTTGTCTGCATTAGTTTTGTTTGTACAAAAACTTTTCAGTTTGGTATAATCGAAATTTTCTATTTTGTGATCAGTAATGATCTCTAGTTCTGCTTTGGTCATAAAGACCTTCCCCTTCCACAGGTCTGAGAGGTAAACTATCCTATGTTCCTCTAATTTATTAATAATTTCATTCTTTATGCCTATTTTAGGCTCTTTTAATCAAGCATGCTCTCCTTAAAATCTGCAATAACACAGTATCATGAATGAAGAAAGAAATTATTATAATTAGGTCTCTAAATTGTTGTAAAGGTATATTTTCCCATTTTTTCCAATTAAAAAAATAAACATAACAAAAGAATCTGACTTTAGAATGACAAAGCCAAGAGTTCAAATTTCACTTTTGCTCATATATTATTTACATGACCAGGAAGATCTGAGTGCAAATTTAGCCTCAGAACCTTACTAGCTATGTGAATCTGGAAAAGTCACTTAATCTTTATTTTCTTCAATTCCTCATTTGTAAAATGGAGACACACTAGAAAATAAAGTGGCAAACAACTTATGATTTTTATCTAGAAAATCCTATGGACAAAGCCCATGGGTTTATGAGGAATTGGACATGATTCCATGACTGAACAACAACAGGAGTCATACAGTTATTCTTTTGATCCATCTCATTTAACTATTTCAGTTCATACATATTTTGTATACCCCTGAATTGTCATATTAATAACTTTGTATATTATAATATTATTCCACTATATTCTTATATCACATTGCATTAAACCATTTCTCAATTTATGAATAATGCATTTTGTTTCTAGGTTATTATTGTTATTGAGAGGTAGCTAGGTGCCACAATGAGTCATAGCACTCTACCTGGAGTCAGGAATACCTGAGTTCAAATCCCACTTCCAACACATACTAGTTGTTTACCTTGGGGAATCTCTTAATCTCTCAGAATCAGTTTTATCACCAATAATATTTCTTACCTCCCAAAAGAGGTTCTATAAATGGTATATATTATTCATACCATCTTTGTCAATAACATCACTACCATCATCATTATTATTACTTCAAAAAAGGCTACTATGAATATTTGAGTATACATAGAATATTTCTCTCTGTCTCAGTTTTCGTTGAGTATATATCCAGGAATGTAATCTCCTAATTTTACAGATTAAGAAATTTATATCAGATCCAAAAAAAAAGTCAAGTGACTTGTTTCAAATTTTAAAGCTATTAAGTAAAAATTCTTATTCAGGTCTTATGAATGTAAATTGTACCCTTCTGATGGTTATAGTATTAATCTTAGTAATGATAACAGAAATCAAAATAAATTAAGTTTTGTGGTGTGATAGATAGAGCACTGGCCCTGATTATGATATAATACTAATGTGTTATAAGAAATGATGAACAAAACTAATGCAGACAAGATTTGTAAGGAAGCAACAAATTGGGAAAACATTTTTACTTTTAAGGATTCTGATAGAGGCCTTATTTCTAAACTATATAGAGAATTAACTTAAATTTATAAGAATTCAAGCCATCATTATATCATTATATACTTCAACAACAATACTATATGATGACCAGTTCTGATGGACCAGGCCATCCTCAGCAACGAGATCAACCAAATCATTTCTAATGGAGCAGTAATGAACTGAACCAGCTATGCCCAGAAAAAGAACGCTGGGAGATGACTAAAAACCATTATATTGAATTCCCAATCCCTATATTTATGCCCACCTGCATTTTTGATTTCCTTCACAAGCTAATTGTACAATATTTCAGAGTCTAATTCTTTTTGTACAGCAAAATAACGTTTTGGTCACGTATACTTATTGTGTATCTAATTTATATTTTAATATATTTAAAATCTACTGGTCATCCTGCCATCTGGGGGAGGGGGTGGGAGGGTAAGAGGTGAAAAATTGGAACAAGAGGTTTGGCAATTGTTAATGCTGTAAAGTTACCCATGCATATATCCTGTAAATAAAAGGCTATTAAAAAAAAAAAAAGAATTCAAGCCATTCTCCAATTGATAAATGGTCAAAGGATATGAAGACAATTTTCAAATGAAGAAATTACAACCATTTCTAATGATATGAAAAGGTGCTCTAAATCACTATTGATTAGAGAAATGCAGTTTAAATAACTCTGAGATACCACTACACACCTGTCAGATTGACTAAGATGACAGGAAAAGATAATGACAACTATTGGAAAGGATGTGGGAAAACAGGGACACTGATACATTGTTGGTGGAGTTGTGAATACATCCAGCCATTCTGGAGAGCAGTTTGGAGCTAAGCTCAAAAGAGTTCTCAAACTGTGCATACCCTTTGACTCAGCAGTGTTTCCACTGGGCTTCTATCCCAAAGAGATCTTAAAAGAAGGAAAGGGACCCACATGTGCAAAAATGTTTGTGGCAGCCCTCTTCGTAGTGGCCAGAAACTGGAAACTGAGTGGATGCCCATTAGTTGGAGAATGGCTGAATAAACTATGGAATATGAATGTTAGGGAATATTATTGTTCTGTAAGAAATGACGAATTGGATGATTTCAGAGAAGCCTGAAGAGATTTACATGAACTGATGTTGAGTGAAATGATACACGGCAACAACAATATTATAGAACGATCACTTTTGATGAACTGACTCTTTCCAGTGATAAGATGACTGATGCTAGTTCCAATGATCCTGTGATAAAGAGAGCCATCTACACCCAGAGAGAGAACTATGGGAACTTAATGTGGATCACAAATCAACATTCTCACTTTTTTGTTGTCGTTGTTCACTTGCATTTTGTTTTCTTATTCATTTTCTTTCTTTTTTGATCTGATTTTTCTTGTGCAGCAGATTATTGTATAAATATGTTTACACATATTGGATTTAACATATATTTTAAAATGCATAACATGTATTGGATTGCTTGATATCTTAGGGAGGGGGAAGAGGGAAGGAAGGGAAAATTTGGAATATAAGGGTCAATGTTGAAAAATTTTCCATGCATATGTTTTGAAAATAAAAAGCTTTAAAAAATAAGAAATGATGAGCAGAATGCTCTCAGGTAAACTAGGAAAGATCTGCATGAACTGATGTAAAGTAAAATGTACTATGTATGAAGTAACAGCAGCATTGTAAGATGATCAGCTGTGAATGATATAACTATTCTCACCAATACAATGATCTGATTCAACTCCTCTTCCTCAGTTCAAATCCAACCTCAGATACTGGCTGTATGACAGTGGGCAGTCACTTAACTGTGTTTGCTTTCAGTTTCCTTGTCTATAAAATGAACCACAGAAGGAAATGGCAAAACCACAGGATTTTTTGCCAAGAAAAGCCCATAGACATATTTCACAGGGTGATAAAGATGCGGTCATGATTAAACAATAACAAATACACGGAAAGAGATGGTAGAACAGTGACTCACAGAATCTATGGATTGGAAAGATGATAAGGAGACCAGCAAGAGCTTGAAAAGCTCAACTTATATATAAGCAATAAATATGTTTTGCAAGCCCTCAAAAAAACTTCTACCTAGACAGATTGCTGAATGTGAAAAATTTTGCATTTATTTTTTTCTTTTCATAGTTACTTTTGATACTCCTTTAAGCACTCATTCAAACATGTTGGAGATAGGACATACCTTATGTAATTTGTACTGGGTCCCATAGACCAGAGCTGAATAGAAAATTTGACTCTCAAATACAAGACTCCAGAAAAGCATAAAAAGGGAAACAGGAAAGGGAAATCTTAAGGAACCTAAAAACATTAGTCTTTTTTACTTTCCTATATAAGAAGATGATACTTGTAACTCATAAGAACTTTCTCATTATACAGGCATGTAGAAGGAGTATATATGGATAAAGGGCAGAGGTGTTAATTGAATGTAAAGGAATGATATGAAAAAATAAAATTACAGGGTGAGAGAGGAATGCGCTGAAAGTAAGGGAAAAGGTGAGGTAAAATGGGATATATTTTTATACAGAAAAAGGAAGAAAAAAGTTGTTTTTTTCATTGAGAGTGGGAAATTACTTTGATCAAAACTGGCTCAAAGAGGGAATAACATATACATTAAAATGGGTCTATAAATCTATTTTGTCTTTCAAGATATGTGTAACAGAAAGGAGAGCAGCTTGGGGCAGGAAGTAGTCAGAAGCAAAACACTTTTGAAGAGTGACAGGATTAAAGGAGAGATAGAATAAAATAAAGAGGGAGGAAATACAGTTAGCAAGAATAATTGTGAAAAAAAAATTGAAGCAAGTTTCTGATAAAGGCTTAAATTCTCACACATATAGAGAACTGAGTCAAATTTATAAAAATAAAAGCCATTGTTCAATTGATAAATGATTAAAAGAAAAGAACTGTTTTTAGCTGAAGTAATCGTAGTGATCTATATGAAAAGTGCTCTGACTTACTATTATCCATACACTTTGACCTAGCAATACCACTATTAGATCTGTATCCCTAATGAGATTTTTAAAAAGGGGGGAAAGGTATATATGTACAAAAATATTTATAGCTATTCTTTGAGGGGAGCAAAGAATTGGATGGGGGTTGCCCCTCAACTGAATAAATTGTAATGTGATTATGATGGAATACTGTTGTGTTATAAGAAATGATGAGCCGGATGCTCTCAGAAAAACCCCAAAAGACTTCCATGAGCTGATGCAAAGTGAAATGTAGTATACAAAGTAATAACATATTGTAAAATAATCAGCTGTAAAAGACTATTGTCAGCTAATCAATGAACTAAGACAACTCTGAAGGATTTTATGATGAAAAATTTTATCCATCCCCAGAGAAAGAACATGTTTCAGAAAAACCCAAATGGAAAATGGAAAAAAAAATCTACATGAACTGATGCAAAATGAAATGAGCAAAACCAGGAGAACATTATAAACAAAATAGGAATATTATAGATATTATATATAGATATTAGAGATAAGAACTATTATCAGTAATCCAATGATCCAAGATAATTCTGAAGGACTTATGATGAAAAATGGTCTGAATCTGCAGACTGATGGAGTCTGAATACAAATTGAAGCAAACTTTTAAAAAATACTTTATTTATTTATTTCTGTTCCATGTTTTCTTTCACAACATGACTTACAGAGAAAAATGTTTTGTATTACTACATATGTATAACCTACATCAAATTACTTGTTTTCTCAACAAGAGGGGAAAGGAAGGGATGGAGAGAATTTGGAACTCAATTTAAAAAAATGTTCTTTGACAAGTAATTGGGAAGAAAAATATTAAATTTTAAAAACTGAATTGATTAATCTCTCGGCATTTGAAGCTATGTTTTTAAACTTGTAAATATTTGTTTCTTTTGTGATTTTCACAACCTTTATCTTCATTCTAGAAAAAGTGTTGTCTAGATTACATTGATATTAGTTTGAACAGAATTCCTTAATTATACAATAACTAGTATTGTTGATATAATAGTGGACTAGTAAATATTTCTTGAAGGGAATTGAAAACTGTAATGATTATTTTCATTGTTGTTAGAGGAGATCCTCTTAAAGAGAATCTTGATATCTGGTAAGTGACACCATGACATATAAGTGAATTGGATTTAAGTGAGGGAAGACTGGGCAAGGTCACCTGCCTCACTCTCACCTCCAGAGTCATTTGGGTCCAGTGGCTATATATAGATCAGGACAACTGGAGATGGCCCTAGATGTAATGGGAGACCCTAGCCTTTTAAAGCTAAGTTTGCTGAGGCTGCACCCATTCAAAAGTCTCTTTCACCCAGTCAAAAAAAAAAATCTAAATAAATAAATCTGGAAGGGGAAGACTCTCAGGATTTCTGGCCAAAGCAAAAATGATTGTTATTTAAATTCAATCTGAGTTGAGGAGGGAGGAGATATAATAGGAAAATGGCTAACACTCCCATTACCTCAACAGCAACAACCTATGAACTAGAGAGTGCCCAGTTGAGCAGGAATTCAAACTCTGCCTTTGATACTTATTAATGTTATGTCCCACAGCAGATAACTTAATCACTCTCAGGTATCAGTTAATACATCTATAAAACAGGAGTAGTAATAACACCTTTTTCACAATTGTTGTGAGGATTCAATAAGATAATACCTGTAAAGTGGTTTGTAAATTTCAGAGTGCTTTAAGTCAGAAAGATCTGAATTCAAATGCACCTTTAGATACTGAAGGTAATAAGTGATAGATCACTGGATAGAGTATAAATTACATATGAAAAAGAGAAAATATTATGAAGAAATAAGAAAGCTTCAATAATTTATCCCTTCCACCAACCTCAAATTCCTAGAGATCAGATTTAATTCAGTTTTAACAATCCTGGTTATATTATGAATATTCAGTCATTGTAAAATCACAGTTGTCAATTTTTTAAAAAAAAAATCTTTTTTTTTTTCCCCAACAGGATAGTGTTTAAAATGTGAATTTGTGAGGGCTTCTCTTCCCTCCAATCTCCTTATTCAGTTAGTTTTCCCTATGTCTGGATATTAATAAAATCTATTCACCTCCCAAAATGTGTATTTAAAGCCTACTTTAATTTAGTTTTTTGATGAAAAACTATAGGAAGACTATGTGTTGAAGAAATGTCACTCTTCAATTTTATTCTGTTCCTGTTAAAAGAAAGCTTCAGAAACTTTCTATGCATTGAGAGTCTGATATATCATTCAGTGAATTTACCCTATTGTGTTTTGAAATCCATAGTGAATAGCTTGATGGGTTGATAGCTTTTAAAAGCTATAAATTAACAGGGAAGAATTTTGTCTTGAAAATAAAATGAAAATTAAATGTCACATAAGAATATGAGATTAAAGCTGTAATTTATTGAAATTTGTTCTCTGGGAGAGTGGGTTGGCAAAAATCACATTGAGATTGCACCAGATTATGAGAATTTTTTTATGTCATCTACTCCCGGATTTGCATGGCACATTGCATGAAAGATTGTATGAATGTTATTAACATTGCCTGATGGTTTCCTCTTGTTCCTTTCCTTCCCCATCCCCCCAAATCCATCTGTCCTCTGTTCTGTGTAATTAAAGTTGGGATTTATCCAACTGGTGAAATAATGGCAATAAAATTATCAATGATGTTATAAAATTATGCTATTGTCTTGCTAAGAAATAAAAATGATTCTTCTAAATATATTCATGGAAAGAGATAGCTTTAAAAACAATTATGAGGAATGTACAAGTAAAGCCAACAAGGAAGTCATGATCAAGAAAACAGGAATTAGAAAGATTTTGTTTTTGTTTCCCCAACAATCAACTTTCTGTCAAAGATGATATTTCATCTTATATGCCCTGTTGTATTCAGGTTATAAATTCAAGAAAACATGAAGCAGGTCATTTCCACTAGAAGGATATCCTGAGTACAATATATTATCTTTAGCCATTGTTTAGTTAAAAAAAGATCCCAAGGGAAAGACTGTAAGCAAGCTACTATTAAAATGTTTAAACAATTAGTGTTTCAGTTTTGCACAAACATCTTTAAAAATGAAAAGTATGAATTCCAGTATCATGAGTCAGTGGAAGTGGAAAGGTCTGATTAAAAAAAAAGCCATTCCATTAGTTGCATGTAACAGAATGGTAGAGCTATTGCTGTAGATTCCTAGTCTTCATATTCCTGACTGATTGGTGCTTCAGGGCATTGGAGTCTGCCCTGGTAAATATTTCACCACTAAAAAACATTTATTTAATATTGCCTATTTTTAGAATTACACTTAAATTTGGACTGAAATTACTAGGATTAGAAAAAGGTGTTTATTTGGGGTGTTTTTTATATATTCTGATAATTGCCATTTGGCAAAAGCCAAGCTTTTCTCCCCAGTCCTTAACAAATTGTTTTAAAAAATCTATTTTTAAGGACAATTCAAACCACTTGCCTTTGATTCATCTCTCATCAAAATATTATAGCCCCAAATTTAAAGGTTTCCAGTACAAAAAGCACCCAAAGAATAATTAGCCTGTTATAGTGCCAATATGATTTTTGCCAAACATTGATTAGATTCGTAATAATAACAGCTAGAATATATAAAGGTTGTGAAGTGCTATTCAAATGTTATCTCATTGGATTCTCCTAATGATACTATGAGGGAAATGTTAGTTATTATCTTCACTATCCTGAGAAAGGATCTAAACAGAGGCTTTACTAGACTTCTTAAACAGTCAATGACAAAAAAGGTTAAGAATCCCTTCTCTAGAAAAACAAATATTCCCTGACCTACAGGGGCTTATATTCTGTCAAGAAGAAATGTTCAACTCTTTTTCTTTCTCATATATGTGAAAATTTATATGTATTCTCTCTAATCTATCTATATCTGTAGCGTATATATATATATATATATATATATATATATATATATATATAAAATCACTGTGTGTGTGTGTATTGTTTCCTCCAAGAGGAAACAATACCACCACCTAATATTCTCTCTCTCTGTCTCTCTCTGTCTCTCTCTCTCTCTCTCTCTCTCTCTCTCTCTCTCTTTTCCTTCCTTCTCTCCCCTCTCTTTTGGCCAGGATTGGGAAAGCACTAGCAGCAGAGAGGAAAAGCTACATATAAAGGGGGATTAATTGAATCTAGAAAGAATCTTGGGATTCTAAGGTGTGGAGGCAAGAAAGGAATGTTTACCCAGTCTTGGAGGCAGCCTGTCCAAATGAATCAAGATGGGAAATAGAAAGTAGCGTGTGATGGAAAGCTGGAAAGCAGAGGATAGTTTGACTACTATAGAGTTTGAGAAGGGAAGTATCAGGCTTGAAAACATTCTGGAGCTAAGTAGTCCATGACTCAGAATTTCCATTTATTCTGGTTTCCACTATGAATCCCAAGATTATTGATTATTACTATTACATTAATAAACATTAATTTGGATGTTTGTCTTTTAAATTTGTGTCTTTTTCAAATGGACATACTATTGGAGGAACTGAACAAAGTCAATATTGAAGCTCTTACCATAAATCTAGTCATAAGAGTAAGGGAAGTTAGAGTTAAAGGAAAGAATACTTTGAAGGGAGTCAGCAGGGCTGGTTTTATTATGCAGGAAAAGCAATGAAAAATAGTCTTTTGTAAGACATGCAACTGGCTCAATGTAGGGTTTAAGAACTTTTTTTTAATAGTCTGCCTTAAAGAACATTTTTTTAATTCTTTTTTTCAGATAATAAGAAGGTAGAGAGAGAAGTTCTATAAAGAATTCTAAGTCCTCCTAACTGAATCAGCACATACTTCAAAACCCAATGATTTTAGTGTAAAAATGGATATAGTGAAGACATTAACTCATGTATTAGGAAATATGCTCGACCTCATACATGAACATCACAGACATCTTTATTGTTATTATTTTTTAGCAAGTCACATAATTGAGTCACTACAAATGTTCAAAGTCAAGTAAGAGTTTTGTAGATTTAAAAAACACAAGCACAGTTTTTTTAATTATTCAATTAATTCTTAATGATTTTTTTATTTCATAAAGAAGAAACTAACCAGACAAATGCTATTTGTATGTTCAAATTAAACAAAAATCTTTATGAGTTGTAACAAGGAATAATTTTATTGGATGAACTCCTCTTTTTAAAGTTTTGCTTGTTTTTGTCCCCATCTTTTTCCTGTAATTTGCAACCATTTATCTAAGAGTCTGGACAATTATTATTCTTTGTCCATGTTTCCTCCCTCCCTCCCTCCCTCCGTCCCTTCCTTCTTCCCTCCATCCCTTCCTTCTTCCCTTCCTTCATCCTTTCCTTCCTTCCTTCCTTCCTTCCTTCCTTCCTTCCTTCCTTCCTTCCTTCCTTCCTTCCTTCCTTCCTTCCTTCTTCCTTCCTTTCACAATCACATGTGATACTCATAAAGCTCTTTACAAACTTGAAAGTGCTATGTAAAAGCTCACTATTTGCTACTATGATTTCTTTAAAAAGTAACTTAGTTTTAGTAATAGATTGTTTTTTATTTAATGAAGCTGGAGAGACTTGTCAAGCATGAGTTGCAAAACTGAACTTGCTCATTTGTGTCCAAATTTCAACAATTAATTTCTAAAGCTTCTGTTCATTTATCACTGAAAAAAATTTCTTGGGACTGAAATAATACAATAAGCCTATTGTTTGAATAAGGGGTGAGATTACTGTTTTGTTTGATTTTATAATGACCCAAACCCTTAATAAAGTTTCTGGGTAATTTAGCAAATTAATATAAAAATAACAAGACAAATACACATGTTATATTGCTAAAAAAAATAACTGCCCAAAGTACTTTTCTACTATCCCATAGTAATACTTAACAATCCCTATTACAATTATGAGATTCAAGAAGATGAATAGACATCAGAATCACCAAGGAAACAAACTGAAAATGGTTCTGACTCTTTCCATATGAGTCTTCTAGGTGGCACATCATGAGTATGAATTAGATAGATGTTAGTACAGTCTATCTTCTGTTATTCTAATCCCTGAACAATCACTCTGATGGTATTTATTAAGGTAAAGGAAGCCACAACCATTCTTCCCACCAGACCCTACTTTGATGATCCATCAATGTACCGTTTCTTAATTAATTGTGGTTGTAATTGAAGCTAACTGGTCTTGGTAAAGTGCTGTTGTGTAAACTGAGAGGTAATCAAGAGACATCTTGTAGCCCACTTTTATATTTCTGGAACTTTCTCAGCAAAGGTTTTTGGAATTAATTGTAGTTTATCTCTATAGGGATGCTAGCTAAAAATAATTGAGAATCAGGCTAACTATAATCAAGAAGCTAGAAGTCTCACAGTGAAGGCAACATTCTGCTGCCTCAGTTTTATTTTCTGTTTTGCTGGTAGACATAGGATGCCTAGTCTTTCTTGACTTTTAATCATAGTGACCCACAAATGTCAGAACTTTAATAGAAGTAAATGAAACTTAAATAATACCTTGCATTTGTTAAAAATTAATATCACAAGTAAAAAATGAACTTGATTTTAGTTTGTGTTAAAAATATTTAGTTGACTGAAAGTCCAAAAGGGTAATATGACTATTAGAAATGCTTTTGACATTTTAGGCTACATTATCAGAAATAGAATGTTCAAGTCAAGTAAGAGTTTTATGACTCTTTTAATTGGTCCTATTTTCATTTTTATGAGAAATTTATAGGCTATATTAGGAGAGTTTAGTTAAGACATAAAGTAAACACTTTTGAAAACATGTCTGATTGAAGAATTTTGTGATTCTTATTCAAGTCCTAAAGGAACTGGTGCACCAAGAAAGGTATCATGACAAAAGCAGTGGAAAATAGATATGCAGGTGTCTCAGTGGATAAAGCACTGAACTTTGAATCAGGAAGACTCATCTGCATGATTCAAATCTGGCTTCAGACATTTATTAGCTGTGTGACCCTAGGCAAGTCACTTCACCCTATTTGCCTCAATTTCATCATCTGTAGAGTGATCTGGAGAAGGAAATGGCCAACTACTCCAGTATCTTTATCAAGAAAACTGCAAATGGGGTCACAAAGAGTCAGATGACTAAATGACTGAACAACAAAAGATACTAAGGCACAGATTTGAGTTCAAATTACAGCTAGATCTAATTTGGATAGCTAGGTGTGGCAGTAGATAGAGAACCAGCCCTGAAGTCAGGAGGATCTGAGTTCAAATCTAGCCTCAGACACTTAACATTTTCTAGCTGTGTGACCTTGGACAAGTCACTTAATCCAATTGCCTCAGGGGGAAAAAAGAAGGAAAAAAGAAGAAGCAATTGGCAGCAGGCCAACTTGACATTGAATACTAATCTACTAAGTTAGAACTTTTTGAATTCTTTCTCCTATAGTGAGAGAATTAATTGCAAAATCAAATATACAGATGTAAATTAAGTGATTTCCAATTTTCCCCTGTAAGAATTGAACTTCTTCAGGAGAAAACAAAACAAAATGACAATAAAACCAGACAACTGTCTTTATTTTTATTTTTATTTGTATCCTAGAATTCTGTATTGAATGCGGCAAACATTTAACAAATGTTTTCTTCCTTCCAACTAATCACTCTGGTCTGGTAGAAGAACCATTAAGGGAAACTCAAAGCTATGGCTTTGAGTGGATCTTCCTTTAAAGTATCTCTTCATATCTGGGCAATTTTCAGGGGGTCTATGATTGACCAAAATGTGGACTATAAGCTCAGTAGCAAATTGAGGTTTGAAAAGCGAATCGGACAGGAGATTTTTTCCTACACACAAATCCTCTAATACTAGTAATTGGATTTCCAGTTGAGCAAAGAAACTTTTAACATTCCCCTACTATTTTAGCTCTTTCGTTTATTAGTTAGCTAAACTTGGGCAAGTCTATGAAATTCTCGGAGATTTTTTTTCTACTCATCTACAAACAAGGCATAATGTTACTTGTGCTTACTGCCTCACAGAGTAACTGCAAAGAGAGCATTTTGCAAATCTTAAAGTACCATAGAATTGTGTGTTATAATTTTTATCTCTTTTAGCCGCAGTGGCTGGTCCTTGAATTAGAAATAGAAGGATAAAGAAGATACAGGATTCTGCTATGTGGAGCTGCTTTTGCTAGGACTTATGATGGCTGAAGAATTTTGCACAGAGCACAGAATTAATTATAATTTTTCTTCTCACACTCCCTTGTGTGATTTAGGGTAACTCATTTAGTCTTCTTAAGCTCATTTCCTCATCTATAAATGAAGGGTTTACTTTAATGGCTTCTGAGATCTCTTCCTGCTTAGACCTGTCTTTCCAAGAATTAAAAACTTATTTGAATCAGGAAAAAGTCTTGGTAGGTTTTTCTCCCTTCCTTCCTTCCCTCCCTCCTTCCCCCTTCCTTCCTTCCTTTCTTCCCTCCTTCATACCTTCCTTCCCTCTTTCTTCCTTCCTTCCTTCTTTCCCGCCTTCCTTCCCTCTTCCCTCCTTCCCTCCTTCCTTCCTTCCCTCCATCCTTCCCTCCATCCTTCCCTCCTTCCTTCCTTTCCTCTCTCCTTCCCTCCTTCCTTCCTTCCTTCCTTCCTTCCTTCCTTCCTTCCTTCCTTCCTTCCTTCCTTCCTTCTTTCCTTCCTTCCTTCCTTTTCCCTCTCCCCTTTCTCCCTCCATCCCTTTCTTTCTTCCTTCCCCCTGTCTCCCTTCCTGTCTCCCTTCCTCTCTTTCTTTCTTTCTTTCTTTCATTTTTCTTCCTTCCTTCCTTCTTTCCTTCCTTCCTTCCTTCCTCCCTCCCTCCTCCCTCCCTCCTTCCTTCCTTCCTTCCTTCCTTCCTTCCTTCTTCCTTCCTTCCTTCCTTCCTTCCTTCCTTTCTCTCTCTCTCTCTCTCTCTCTCTCTCTCTCTCTCTCTCTCTCTCTTTCTCTCTCTCCCTCTCTTTCTGTGTGTATTGGTGCTAGTCAAGCACTTTGACAGAGAGTCAAGGATAACCTTAGATAAATAGAAAATTAATGAGAAAAGGGAAATGATAACAACCTTAATATGAATAAGTTAATTATGGGAAACAGTTTAACCTGACTGTCCTACCTCCTCCAGGAAAGAACTTTTCCCAGAGGATTCAGAGAGGACTATTTGAAAAATTGTCCAGAAGGGAAGCAATAATTTAACTTGCTAAAAGTCTATGATGACAAGAATGCCTTGGGCCAAAAAGCCTGGTATCTCTGTCTAATGACACTTATAAAAATGTTCTGTGAATGATCCTGTTTGGTATGAGCTGAGCTTATAGTATATATTTTTGAATTTTCCAATTATTTCATAGTTTCAGACATTCAGTACCTATTTTTTAAAGTAGGTGAACAGAATTTCGGATTGTTGACAAAATAAAATTACATAATAATGCAGTTTTTAAGATAATATCTTGTCACATTATTTAACTTCATAGTCATTCTCTTTACATGATATTTCAAGTAAGAAATGAAAGAATGTTTTGTTTTAATATGCAAAGTTGGTACAGATAAATTATAAATCTATATTTGCCACAGGAGGCTCAAATTGCATTCTTTTCTGCTTCCTCTCTACACCCACTGAAGTCCCTTGGGGCTCAACTGATGTAAATGAGTTACATACATGATGTCACACTGCCGAATTATTCTCTTCCCTGTTCTGCCATCTTGTTCTTTGCTGCTGAGCTCTCCCTGAAGGTGCTCTGTTACTCTCTGTACTTATTGCCCCACTGAACGACAAAATCTCAGAGAACCTAGCTAGGACATTGAGATCTCATGGACTTATACATTGATTTAGATTGAATTAAAATAATTTCATTTCAATACTGTGTTTTCCTTGATAGCTCAAAGTTTTGGAATTCTGTTTGGTTCTTGGAATTTGTTTTGGTTCTTGTCTCACTGATGTATTTTGCAATCTTTCTCCTACTTAGAAAATGAAGTTAGAGGTCCTGAGGAATTAATGACTGTGACCAGCTGGGGAATAAGTTAATCATTTAGCTAAATTGCTCCTCAGAAGACATACATAGTTCTATTATAGAAGACTTTCTTCAATGTTTTACTAGCTCTTATGCATTTTTCCTTTCCAAACCAAGTGCAGCAGTTCTCCCCATTTATCAACTGCATTTCTTCCTTACTTCTGATACTTGGAGTTTCTGATTTCCTTTACATAACATTTAATACACAAAATACATAAAACATAATCCTTTAAATACATGAAGCCTTTCTAGAACTACCTAGCTAAATTTCTCCATCCCCACGTACTTTTTATCACAAAGGAGGACTCTTTGTGGCAGGATTCCTCCTAATCAATCATGTGGCTCCTCTTTTTAAAGATATTTAATAAATTTAATATGTTACATTCAAAGTTACTTTGTTTATCTGTTTTTCTTCTAAATTTCATTCTGTGGTTGACTGTGAATTTTTAATGCTATAATTACACTTCCTTTTCCTCCATATTCCCTCCTTCTCTCCTTTATTTGCTCCTTTCCTCTCTTTCTTCCTTTCTTTCTCCTCCCTCCCCCTTCTTCCCTTCCTCCTTCCCTCCCTTTCTTCCTCTCTTCCTCATTCCCTCCTTCCTCCTTCCTTCCTTCCTTCCTTCGTTCCTTCCTTCTTTTCTTCCTTCGTTCCTTCGTTCCTTCCTTGGTTCCTTCCTTTCTTCCTTCCTTCCTTCCTTCCTTCCTTCCTTCCTTCCTTCCTTCCTTCCTTCCTTCCTTCCTTCCTTCCTTCTTTCCTTCTTTTTTTCCTTTCTTTTCCACAACTGTTTCAGATCAACAACCCTATAACAAAAGGGATGGAATCTTAATCTACTTCAGCAGCACCAGTTTCAATATAATTATTTTTCAAATTATGAATTTTTAAAAAAATACAGGGTGTGCATGTATTATGTCAGATCTCTGAAGTGTCAAAGGATACTTAAACTAAAATTGAATAAATAATAATTTAATACAAAAGGTAAGAATTTAAATTGTATATTTTCATATTTTAATTGTTTTACCCAGGCAGATTCATAAAACTTGAATAGAAGATTAAAGAGAAGAATAGACAGAAACAGAAGAAGACTAAGATTCACAAGAAAGCTGAGATCTCATTTATTTTGATTCAAAATTACTGCAGGAAATCAGAAGGCAAGTTTAACAAAAGGAAACTTAATGAGAATGTATTTTTATCTTGCCATTTGGAATTTCCAGAGGCTGCTTATCAATTAAATTATTTTTTAAACTTAACAAAGGAATAAGTTCATGGTCAAGATGTAAATGAACACTGAAATAAGATTCACAAGCTACCATTCTTTTAGCAGAACAAAAGACATGGTGATTATGAAAGTTTTGTACATTTGAGCAAAGCCCTAATCTGATGAATCTTTGTTTGAAGGGGCAAAGGCTCACACAGTAGCTCTACCTTCTCATTATCACAAAATTTTAGGTCAGAACCAAAGCAGAATTGAGGACAAAAATGCTTGTTCATGTCTCTTTCAACTCCTGTCTTTCATTGTTTCCAAGTCTACAACTTTCTGATGGCTTTACACCAGCTCAGGGAAAGTCCTTAGAATACATCTTTCTTACAATGCAGGTCTAGCAAATAACCATGTCATGAAAAGAAGAAGGAAACCTGTGTAAAAAAAAGGAGTGCTGAGGGAAATTTACGTGTCATATAGACCAAATGGCCCCATAAATCATAGCTCTCTAGCTTTCATTTCGTTCTTTTTGAAGACTCCAAACTGTGTTAACTTAAAGACTTTCTGCTTAATTAATTATATTTCATGACAGAAGCAGGAGAGCTGATAGGTCAAAGGAAATTGTTTTTCTTAAGAAATGTAACTTTTTAGACATCATGAGAAATGGCAATTCAATTAGCACAATTCCTTATACAAATGTGTAAAATATCACGTTACATATACATTTATATGTAGCCTATATACATATATAGTGTACATATATACATTATACATGTATATATAAACAGACATATATGCTGTTATATACATATCTATGTATACATGTATGTATGTGTATGTATATATAAATTTCCTCCTGAAACAAGCAAGGCTTATTTTCTTTTAATAAAATGGTAGCAAGACTAAAGTAACAAGATTCTGGCAAATGTTTGGTATTTTTAACATAATTAATATAAGGCTATTTTTATTCTTTCTAGTTTTTTTCTTTGTTCTCTACATAACTTATATAATTAGACCTAATGAACTGGTTGGGGATGGGGATGATCAATCAGATAGTTTTAAATAAAAACAGTTGAACTTAACTGAAATTTGGGTAAACATTTTGAAGCTTATGACCCAAGACATCCAGGAAAAGAAAAAAACAAAAATAAAACAACAACAACAAAAAAAAAAAACTTAAGAGTTTTAGGAATTCTGAGTTATATTGAGCGGTACTTTGACTAAGGACCTGATCAAATCTGCTGTTTGATGTAAATTAAAAATTTAAAAAGTAATTAAAATAGTATTTGTATCTCTTCCAAATTTCTAAAATAGCTTATTTCAAATAGTAAATATTTTGAAATCCAGAAAAGTACTTCTATTATTAAGGCTAAAATGTTGCTTCCCTGTTGTACAGTCTTAATTCTCACCTTTCCCTGTTGTATATCACCTTTATCCTCTAATACTTAGGTGTCTGTGTAATTGAAATTATTATATTATCTCATTTCCCTGAGTTCAAATCCAGCCTCAGATACTCACTATGTATGTGGCTCTGAACAAGATCTTAATCTCTGTTTGCCTCATGTTTCTCAATTGTAAAGGAAAGGATAATAATATCATTTCTCTCCCAGGGTCACTCTAAAGATTAATGAGATAATATTTGAAAAATGCTTAGCACAATGCCAAGTACATAGTGTGTACTGTATAAAAGCTAGCTATTGTTACTGTAATTATTATTTTATGACACAAGTCATATCCAGAGATACTTAGAAAATAGCTTCTATATTCATCACATAGGTGGGAATTCCTAATCAAGTGAAATCAGTGGGGACATCTGAAAAAAGTACATTCAAGTACCCCTTTATTATTATTATTTTTCTTTTTTTTTTTTTTGCTCCTTTGGCTCAAATCATTCATTAGCACCAAATCTTCTGCATCAATGTTAAGGAAACACACGATTTGGTTAGAGATCTAGGATATCAGCCCATCAGGTAATTTTCTTATTTATATGGCATTTTTCTGAATAATCTCAAGTTATACATTTCTTCTCAAGTAATCAGTGCATACCACCCTTCTATTACAATTTGTTAAACATATTTTCTACTGACAAATCTGTTCCCTTCTTCTCCTTGCCCTATTCCATGGAGTGCATAATCCAAATCTCATTTCCATATTAAAAATAAGAAGATTTTATATCTCTTATTTTTGTGTCATTTCTCTTGATCTCACCCTGCTGAGTCCACTAATTCACTTCCCCCACCAATTCCCTTAGGAATAATTATTAGACAAGAATTTAAACCAATAAATTGACAAGCATTTTTTGAGTACCTACTATGTGTTAAGAACAGTGCAGATTTCTAGATAAACATAGATAAGAATTAAAACAAACTTTTTTTTTTCCTCAGGGAATTTATTTTTTTGGGGGGAGGGGAGAAAGTTTATTTGTATGCATATATACCCACATATAAATATAACATAAATACAAGATTGAATATAAAATACACTTAGGAGGGTTGTTGTTTAATCAATTAAGCTCTTTGTGCCCTCAATTGGAATTTTCTTGGCAAAAATACTGGAGTGGTTTACCATTTCCTTTTTTAGCTCCTTTTACAAATGAAGTACTGAAACAAACAGGCCTAAATAACTTGCCCAAAGTCTTTTAGCTAGCAAGAATCTGAAGGAGTATTTGAACTCAGATTTACAGATTCAAGCCCACTATGCCAGGCTTCTTAAACTTTTTTCAACTTGTATTCCCTTTTCACCTGAGAAATTTTTACATGACCTTGGGAATATAGTATATAAAATAGGCATACAAATCAAACATTTACTACTAATAAATAATAAAAAAATAATTTTTAAGAAACATAAAAAAATCTGTAAAAATAATTCTTTGATATTCACTTAATTTTACCTTTTATTAATGATGAAAGCAAATCTGCATACTAATGAGATGAATGTGCTTGTTTATTTTTACATAAAGAACTAACACTTGGTGGACTATTTGACACCTTTGACTATTGTCAATTTTTTGTAACCCTCACATTTAATTATGTGACCCTATATGGGATTACAACCTATGGTTTAAGAAGCTTTTCATTATGTCACCTAGTAATATACTTGGGAATATAATATACAATACATGCGTATCTATAAATGAGATGTGTATGTCCACATTTATGTGCATTTATAGATATAGAATTTATATTTATGATAATTAAGTATATATTTAAATCCTAGATCAGGTTTGATATACTATACAGTGTATTTCAATGAATCTCTAAAAATGAAGAAAAAAGGACAATTATATCTGGGAATTTTTTTTCTATCCATGAAATCATTTTCAATCCGAAGCACTATAGGGACCAAGCGACTTTCACAAAGGGCTAGATGAAGGAAGATATATTGTACTCTATCTTCCCAAGCATCTTATATTCAACCCTATATTGATTCTATATACATAGGAATTTTTTCCAAGATTATTGCTTTTCAAGGCACTTACACTAGTGAACAGAGGTGAGAAAATAGATGTGGGAAAAGGGGAGGGGGGCAGGAGATCCCTTTTGGTTAAGATCTGTAACATTCCATCAGGAAACCTCAGAGACTAAGATTCGACAGATATACAATTTAAAATGAAAGACAGGCTAATGTGTATTCAAGTTATTCAAACTATCCACCTACTAGACTCATTAAGGGTTTAACATATTATCTTTGTGAATTTTATAAGCACACTAAAAATTAATTAATGTCAGTTAATAGGTAGTTATAACCATAGCCTCAATCCTTTTAGAATGATTTGTTACAGTTCTATGATTACAGTAAGATATAGTGTGGAATTATGATAGACATAGAAAAAGAATTCTATATTATTTACCACCTACCTTGACACAGTAGGACAACAGCAACAACAAAAGAATACAAAATTATATTTGTTATCATAAGTTTTGAAATTTAATTAGAATCATATTCATCAGTATACTGGAACTATTCAGAATGAACTTTCAGGTGTCAGCCTTGATTTCACATACATTTTAATGTAATTGAGAGTAAACATTTTGTACTTTCCAACAGTTTGAGAAAATTGTCAATTACATACATATTTATGATGCTCATAATCACTCTAGATCATTTTCTAGTGGGTTAGTTCTTGATCATAAGCCATATATTTTGGCAAAGGAAATTTTGATGTTACTTAAATCTTTTGGTCTACTATTGTTACTTGTAAAATGTTCTAAATTAGTCATTGTTAAGCTAAATGGCACACATTCCATAACAAGAAAACAAACTTGGCAATTCTTCACATTATTTCCTTTTTTCTCTCCTATAAAAGATAAAATATTTGCAAAAAGCTCAAATATATAGCCTTACCACTATAACCATCCTGAGAAAATACACTATCCCAAATCTCTTGAAAACGTTCAGGTTAATAACACAGAAATTGAACAGATTATTACCCAAAAAACAAAAATAATGCGTAAAGATTACTACTTGATTTCACAAATAATTACAAAAATCTCTCCACTTTTTTGCATCATCCATCTGCTCATTGATACATATCTTTTAAATTATAGTACTATAATTGTATAGGATCCTCCATCTGGGAATAAATTGTTAGTTACTCAGACATTCATGATTTATATGATGTAGCACCATTTTGGTGTGGTCTTTCACATTGAGTTATTATGCCTTAGCTGGTCCCAACTTTGATGTTCAGTTCCATGATTTCTTTCCATGTTGACATTTCTCTTTCCTTAATGCTCTAAGGCTCTTCTCCTAATTGCCAAGAGCCCTATTGAATTCTCTTGTTCTCACATTGATTTCTTGGTCTTCTCACAAAGCAAGTGCTCCCATGGAAATCAAAAGCAATACAAGAATACCTTCAAGGTCTCTCTGAAAAACTTTGAATTGATTATGAGACATGGGAGAAATTGGTAAAGGACCACCTAGTATGCTGTGCTCACATTAAAGAATATGCCCCTTATACCAAAGCTATTGTCGTATCATGGAGAGGAAAAAACAGTAGATATGCAGGGACATGATTCTTCATTCTCTACTCTATCATGTGAGATTGTTTGTGGGGAGGTAGAGCCAAGATGGCAGAATACAGGAAGGAACTCTTCCAGTCTCTCCCCCAAACCACTCGAAATTCTTTTAAATAATGACTTTGAATAAATGGCATTATTGGTAGCTTCCATTCCTCTCATCCCAGAGACACCAGAGAAGACCTGAAAGGTAAATAGAAAAGGTCTGTGGAATCAGGGTTGGAGCCCAGCACACAATCCCAGGGCTGATAGCCCCAACTCTGGTCCCAGACCTAGTCTGGGCCCAAACCGCAGCATCAGCAAGGTGGGACCTCTGAATCAGCAGCAGTGCTGGAGTCTTCTGAATCTCTCAGCCCAGGGACATGAGGGAAAACTTGGTCAATGAAGAAGATTTGTGGCAATGGTGTGAAAGTCTGGTATGCAGTTCCAGAGCAAGCTGTGTCAGCAGAGCCACGGCCTCAACTCCAATGGTGTTGCTATAGCACACTAGAGCTTACAATTACTATGGGGTGGAGGCACTTCTAACAGCTCCAAGACAGAAAAGAGTCCTTGTGGCAAGGTTCCTAGAAGAATCTTTGAAAACAGCTGTACAAAATCCCAAAAGTTTGGAACAGTACCCCATTCACCCTGGAAACAGACCTACTTTAACAAAGATATAAAAGCTGAGTAAAAGACCAGGAAAATGTGCAGAGAGCAAAAAAGTTTCTGACCATAGAAAGTTACTATGGTAAAAAGGAAGATCAAAAGATGCACTAAGAAGATGATAACAAAGTCAAAGCTCCCACATCCAAAGCCTCCAAGAAAAATAAAAATTGGGTTCAGGTCATGGAAGAGCTCAAAAAGGACTTTGAAAATCAAGTAAGAGAGATAGAGGAATAATTAGGAAAAGAATTGAGAGTGGTGTAAAAGGAAATACAAAAAGCTTTTGAGGAGAAGAATGTCTTGAAAGAAGCAAAATTGGCCAATTGGGAAAGGAGGTACAAAAGTTCACTGAGGAAAATAATTCCTTAAAAAATAGAATTGAGCAAATTCAAGGTAATGACTTTATGAGACTGTGTTTGCAGACCTGATATAAGATGATGACCTATATTGGTAGAAAGTTTCCTTATCTGGGAGTTACCTATCAATGAAATCACAGGTCCTAGCTCCTTTTGTTATCTTTATGGATTCAAACTCATATTCTTCTTCTACTAACTTGTTTAAACTTGAGCACAACCTTCTACTCTCTATATCGTAGTTTCTTTATAAGTAAAATGAAGGACAAATTTAATGATCTCTAAGTCTTTTTCCAGCTTTAAATCTATGATGTATGCTCCATTGTCTACTCTTTTTCTCAGAAAATTATTCCAGCCCTTTTGGAATGAGTCAGAAAATGGCTATCTTGCCATTAAAACATTTTATCTCCAATTCTTTCAGTCAGGTTCACAAACAATATGTCTTTGAACCACCTAATTCAATTTGGCCCTTACCTCTCAGGCTCAACAACTCTACCATCAACCCAAAAAGACATCCCTAAGCAATATTGAAGACACCTCCAGTTTTCCTTCTTAATTATAGACACTTGTTTCTCACTCCTTACTGAATTAGAGAGATAATTTCATTCCTTCCTTCCATTTATTAGTGAATTAGTGATCTAGCAGGATAACTCCACTAAACAGAATTCCCTAATAAGCCTTTTGAAGACTGGGGGAAATTAGCCCCTTTTCTCTCCTCCCATCCATTGCCTCTAATCTTCCCTCATTTTTATCCCTTAACCAATTCTTGTGATTGGGGACAGACCAAGAAAATTACCCTAAGGTTTAGAGAAGCTTCAAGAAAGCATAGAGGAAGTGCTGAGGAATTGTCCCTGGTATACCAAGGATAAAGATTTCTTTGGAAAATTGTGGATGATGAGCATCAGTTACACCAGGCTTCAGAATAAGAATGGTCCCATCTATCCAGAAACCAGGGCCATAGAAAGGAAGCTGGGTTTACTAATATTGTTTGTACCTGTAAAAACAAAACTCGTGATTCTTAATGCTTTTTCTCTGCCTTTTCCTTCTTCCCAACTTCTCCACTAGCTCTTTGTGAAAGCCTCTTGGTACCTGAGGAAACTGAATACACTGTATGGAAAAAAAATAATTCAAACACAAGAATCCTAGTTTCTTCATTTGTGGAAACTACTTCAAATATATAACTCTTATGAATCACTTTTTTTTGTTTTTGAGTTATTTTAATTATTTTTGACTCTATTTGGGGTTTTCTTGGCAAAATATTGGAGGGATTTGCCATTTCCTTCTACAAATCATTTTACAATTGAAGAAACTGAGGCAAATAGGATTAAAGGACTTGCTCAGTGTTACCCAGCTAGTAAATACTTACTCTGTGCCAGACACCCTAATGGATTTTGGAGATAACAAAACTAAAAGTGGTAAATGGCCCCTGCCCTTAAGGAGTTTATATTTTACAGATTATAGAAAAGGAAGAAGAAATGAAGATTATTTTCTACATATAAGTTGATCTAGGAGTTCTTTGCAGCCATACCAATTTTGTTACTCTCTTTTCCCCCTTATCACAGTTGCTTCTATTTCCATCACTACAACTTTGCAATGTGTATATGACTTAACAACACCAGTCACTTCTCTTTCCTGATCTTTGTTTCCTCAATTATTTAAAAAAAAAATTTGGCTTTGAGGCACAAAAAGCATCAGAAGGAGGATTTGTTCTTTTTTTTTTAATGTCCCTGTCAGTGCTAAAATATATGGACTAAGTTCTTAATAAATACTTTCTGAATTAAATATGATTACCATAATACAAGCTTGCTAATTTTCTATTATGAGTAGGGAGATGATTTAATGACTTAATGCTCTTAGAAGTTGAAGATGCCAGGGCTTTCTGGCGCATGAAAAAGTCTGGCATGCCAACAGAAGCTTGAAGCCTACATACAAAACCATTTCCATCAAAATCAAAGTTGGCTTTACTTTTTAAATTAAGAGGGTACAGACATCTGACCTCATCCCATTAATATATTATTTCAGAATTACAGAACTGAAAGTTCTGCTTTAGCTGATTTCATGATATCTCACGTGACATGATCTATGGTCATCCCATGTTCCAATTTTTATGATATTACTCATTTTATGTCTTTCCATTTAAGCCTTAAATTTTCATATATTTATGTGTAGTTATATATTTATGTATATTTTCATATATTTATGTGTGGTTATATATTTATGTCATATAAGTCTGTATTTATATCTTGTTATTCTTATCAAATCCTAAACTCTTTGATGTTCTTATTCCCTCATGCACTTAGCATAAGGGAATGTCATATTAAAGGTATTTAAGAGATGTTTAAGGATTAAAAGAACAGGACAGCATAATGTATTGACCTTGCATTTATTACATTTATGTATATATGAAAAATAATATGTTTTATATATACATAGCAAAATACAATAACTGGTATCAGATAGTGTCAACTATTTTCCAGACACTGTAGAAAGTTCTATATTAATATCATCAAAACATCCCTAACAGGTAGATGCAATTATCTTTATTTTATATATGAGGAAATTGCGGCAATGAATTTTAAGTGAATTTCTCTAAGTCACACACCTAGGCTCTGAGGTCAGATGTGAATTCAAGTTTTCATTACTCTAGGTCAAGCATTTTACCCTTATCTATATATCTTGCTATCTTTATCTCTATCAGGGGACTTATTCTTTTATCAAGTAATAAAATATTCATATCATATTTTTTAACTATTAAGTCCTATCAAGTTAGAAGCTGTTTCATTTTTTGACTTTATATTTCTCTAGTGTCCAATCGAGTGCCTGATATAATAAATGCTTGTTGGTTGATTGAAACATGTCATTTATTATTGGTATACATTTATATTGCTTATAAACGTTTAAACTATGTTGACTTGTCATTTTACATTGAATTGTTCTTTCTCCCTTCAGTCATGAGAATCATGTTTAAAAACATTATGACAATTGACCCTGAAGACAAATTACTCCTATTTCCTTTTTAAATTTTATATTTTTCAATAATGTTACTAATATATAAAAGCTTGAGAAAGGTACTTAAAAAGATGCTATCTCAATTGAAGTCAAAGCTTTGTCTAGGAAGGACCTTGCAAATCATCTTGTCTGTCAACAGATTGGGAAATTGAGACTCTGACAATTAAGTGATCTTGCTAAGTTCAAACATAAAAGCAAGGAGTCAGATTTTGTTTTAGTTCCCAATTCTATTATACTCTAAAGCCTGGTTCAAGGATCCTTTGATCCATATTCAATGATACTTGATACTTAATATAAGATGGAAGGTAGAAAGTTTAGCATGTGAATGAGGAACAAGACATTTTGTTTGGTTCCAAAAGAACTAGAAGTGATTTAAAAAACTTGCAAAATCTAAGTTGAGTATAAGAAAAAAAATAGGCCAACAAAGTAGTAAACTAGTAAAACCAAGAATGGACAACATTCACCTGACGCTCTTAAAAATATCCTTAAAGCTTGAGGAGGATTGAGAGTCTTCCTTTTCAGAGATAAAGTGAAATTAGGTGGATTATCAAGCTTCTATTAACTCTATGATTTTGATTATATGTATTCCAGTTTCTTCATTGGAACTTAAAGATGGGCAAAGCCTTAAGTAAAAACCAAAAACCAAACCAAAAAAAAAAGCTTCTAGTTTAATCTTTCAATTTACAGATAAATTGACCAGAGATCTACAATAATTTACTCTTGGTCACAATACAGTATAATACAGTAAGGAGAAAACTTGGATTTTGAACCTCTTTCTTCTGACCCCAGATTCTGATTTTATTGTTGTTGTTTTCCTTGTCTTTCCTTGCCATCCTTCATTACTTCCTTTTTTCCTTCTTTTGTTCCTTCATTATATTCTCTCTCTCTCTCTCTCTCTCTCTCTCTCTCTCTCTCTCTTTCATATTACAAGCACTGTGTTACCTACAAACAAAATTCACTACCTACTTTTATTTAGTTAAATGACAATATGCTTTAGCAATTGACATAGATGTTCCAAAAATCTGACAGTCATTTTATACTTTAAGATTTCTATCTATTAAGTTTTAATAGCTTGAAACTGCACTCAGACTTTTGAAACACTCTACATTTATAAGGAAGCATAGGATTCCAAAAAAAAAATGTCAGAATTGTGAAGGACTTTAGATACCATTTAGAGCAGACAGTACCTGAAAAAAGATTCTCATCATCCTCCCTACATCCTATACCTGATAAATAGTTACTTGTTTTGGTTTTAAAAATCAAACAGCATTAGCAGTATCACTGATCACAACAGAAAACACCTCAAGAGAAGGGAATATTCACTATCACCTGAAGCAACCCATTCTACTTTGGAAGAGCTCTAATTAGCACAATCTGTTTTATTGCAACTTCTGCTCATTGTTTCTACTTTTGCCTTGTGGGATTAGGCCGACTAAATGCAGTCCTGCTTTTACTGACTTTAGTCAAATAACATTATGATGTAACAAAAAGAAGCCAGTGCTTAATATGCCCACCAACATCTGTGCTTTTCTAAGGGTGGTTTCCCATAAATCATCACACAATATGTGTAAAAACATATCTTTCAATTAAAAATACAGACTGTCTAAAATTGTTTCATCCTTTTGAAACACAATGGTGGGCAAATGTTATGGAGCTAGAGAATCCCACTGTAGACCCAATCATACATTTGGTAAGTGTTCTGCGGTTTAGGGCTGGTTAATACTACTAGTGTTCAACTGCTAGCTTAGGTCATTTTTGCCAACCTAATTTATGTTTTGTGTGATTTATTTCTTCATCTGAAAAATGGATATAATAATAATAATACTTGCTCTATTTAGTTTGCCATCTCCTTTTCTTCAATAATGCTAAAATTTAATGACATTGTTTGAATATCAGATGCAACTACATCATTTTGGCATGTTGTTTTTCTCTCTCTCTTTCCATTTTTGTTTCTGTTTCTTTCTGTCTCTCTGTCTCTCTGTCTCTCTCTTTCTCTCTCCATATCTCTCTCTGTATATCTCTTCTTTCCTATGTCTCTGCATCTTTCTCCTATATTGTAAATATTATAATAATTCTCCACATCCAGATTACCAATATTTGTAATCCATATTACAAATATTTATTTACTCGAATAATTATTTATATCACATGTCTATTTATATTTCTAAATATTTTCTCAGCATGCCGCATGTATTTTATCAAAACTCCAAATTTAAATGAAGGTAAACTTTAAAGAAGGCAGCTAGGTGGAAAAATGCATATAATACTGGGCCTGAAATTGAGAAAACTCCTTTTCCTGAGTTCAAACGTTGTCTCATACACTTAATTTCCTCATCTATAAAATGAAATGGAGAAGGAAATGTTAAAACTACTCCAGAATCTTTGCAAAGAAAATCCCAAATAGGGTGGGGTGACAAAGAGTCAATTATGAATGAAGTGGCTGAACAAAAAACCTTTAAGAAAATGTATAAGCTATGGATCAAATTTCCAAAATTCATTTTCTATTACTTTAATTCTCTGCATTCCATCATACAAACTTATTCCCAGACATAATTTTAGAACTATTAGGAGCTAGGCAAATATAAAATTCAATATTTATTTTTCACATCAAGATAATTTTTTTAAAAGTTTAAATTAGTGTTCCTTAGTTGGAGAAATATATTAACTATGTTGGAAAGGCTGTTTTAGTTAATTGAACCAAATCAACAAAATGGGGTCATTTGACAAGTTGATAATCATTTTAGCCAACTACATCTATAATTAAATGTTCAATCTCATTCATGAAAGATAATCTATGAAGAAGAAAAACAAAATCAATTTTAAAAACCTTTTAACTTGATTTTTAATTTACATTTTCTTATAAGATTTTTATCCTTTTTCAAATGGTTATTCATGGAAGCAAAATGGGTTACCATAAAATGGGGAATGGTTGAACAAAGTGTTGAAATATATTATGCAATATGACATGGTAAATGGGCAGCTAGTTGGCATAGTTAATAGAATGTCAGGCCTGGAGTCAGAAGGACTAGTCTTAGTGAGTTTATGTCAGATGCATTCTAGCTATATGACCCTGGGCTAGTCATTTAATCTTGTTTGCTTTAGTTTCTTGGAGAAGGAAATGGCAAACCATTCCAAGGAAATGGCAAACCATGCCAAGGAAATGGCAAACTACCAAGAAAACCCCGAATGGGGTCACAAAGACTTGGAAGTGACTGAAGACAACTGAACCAAAATAAGACATCTTGAGTATGAGAAAGTCAGGAAATTTGGGAAGAATAACATGAAATGAGAACAAGACCAAGAGAACACTATTATTGTATGTATACATATATGCATATATAACATATATACATATACAAACATTCATACCTATATAATGTATTTATATATCTAGCTATCAACATAGACATAGATATTCAGTAAAAGAGTAACAGAGAGAGACAAAGACAGAAAAAAGGAGACAGAGAGAGAGAGAGAGAGAAAGAGACAGAGAGACAGAAACAGAAACAGACACAGATACAAAAACAGAGGGACAAAGACAGACAGACACACAGAGAGAAAGAGAGACAGAGAGAGAGAGAGGAGAGAGAAAGAGAGAGAGAGAGAGAGAGAGAGAGAGAGAGACAGACAGACAGACAGAGGATTTGGATCACTTGTCCATTGGATATCTCTTCTCATTTTAGATGTAAAAGTCATGATCCAATAATGCAAATGAAAAGATACCCAATAGAAGCCAAAGTCCAGAGACAAGAGCAAGTTATAGTAAAAGAGGGACCAAATCTGCAGTAAGAATAACTGGGTTCAAATATTGCTTCTGATGTTTATTACAAATATGACTTTGAACAAGTCACTCAAACTTTAGGAGTTCATAGTAGATAGTTTCTGAGATTTCTAAGAGTCTCTGGAATAGTTCCATTGACTGAGTAATTGAAATACTATTAATAACTCCTTGGAATAGATAAATGATTGTGTACCTCTTCTTGTAATAGTTAAAAAGCTTGTATACTTTAAATTCAATAATTGAACTGGTTGATTTTATTTAAGTGTTCTTTTTCACATGGGAGGAGCTATTTAGTTTGGGCGTGGCTGGAGGGAATAGGATTAAAAATATCTGTAATGCTTCAGTAGAATGGCATCAAAGAAAAGCATCAATAAAATGGATTTAAATTAAATGATCTTTAAGTCAATAATATATTTTTATTTAGTTCCCATTCCCTCTCCACCACTATTATGCTTGCCCTAAATTTCCCTTAGAAGCCTGTTGATACCAAGAGCACTTTCTGCTCTTAGTTAAATGCTTATCCTAGGCTGCTGGTGATTGTTGCAATTATGACAATTATAGTGATCTTTTTTAATTTCAGAAACAAATTGTTTAGTATATGAGGCATTTAGGTGTACAGTGGATAAAAAGAACTGATTTCAAATCTAGCCCAAGGTACTTACTAGAAATGTTACCTTGGGCAAGGCATTTTTTATTATTATTTTTTAAGTCTTGTCTTAGTTTCTTCATCTGTTATTGGGAATCAAAATAGCACCTTGGGTTGCAAGGATAAAATGAGATAATATTGTAAAGTGCTTTCCAAAACTTTATAATGCTATATAAAGTTTAGCTAGTATTATTTCTATTTTGAGCTCAAAAGATGTCACAGAGGTTAGGAGAGAGACCTACAGAGCACAGTGGGACTAAGTACAAAGTAAGAAGTTTTTCTGGCTATATATAAACTGGTTTATGCTTAAATGGTTCAAATTGAGACCCTCCTGTGGTTTCATGGCATAGAATGTTGGTTCGTTTGTTATTGTACAGGAGAAACTAAAGGGGTAATGTTTTTAAACACTGCTACCACCACCAACACCACCAAAAAAAACCAAAAACCAAAAAACAAATGTTGCTTTGTTTGAAAATATCTAAAATAAACTGTTTATTAAAAAGTTTAGAGTTGGCAAGGGTCTGAGATGATCTCCTAAATGTATCTATAGATGTGCTAGACAATTATTCAAAAGGAAGAATTCAAAATTGATAGTAGCTGTTTAATTCCTAATTACCAGTATGCCTGTCTTGATAATTTCCAAATCACGAATGTCCACTTATCAAAGTCCCCTTTACTTACTGTATTCAACTGTTAGACTATGGACACCTTGAGGACAGGTATTTGCTTGTATTTGTCCTCTCGCAGGTAAAGCAGAACTGTGTATAGCATAAATACCTAAAAACTGCCTTTTCTCTCCTTCAATCATCCATTTATTTTTCCACAAATTTCGTCTTTTCAGTCCTCTTTAAGTGACAAGGAAATGGGAAAGTATACAACAACTCTAAGATTAAACTTTAGGAAAGAAGTTGTCTAGTATCAGAAAAGAAAAAAAAAGAAAACACATTTTATCATTGAAGTAAAAATTGATGAAAAGCTGAAATTGTTCATTAAAAAAGACAGGATTGTCTTTGGTTAAAAAAAAAAAAACAAGGTCATCTGTTTTCTTCACAGAAAGTGTGTGTGTGTGTGTGTGTGTGTGTGTGTGTGTGTGCTTATATGTAAATGTGCAAAGAATCTGGAGTTTTGAGTTGGAAATTTTGTGAATACTCCCTCATCAACTCAAAAATCCCAGTTTGACTGTGAATAAATTAAAAAAAAATAGTGAGACACACAGAGATTCGGTCACTTTTTTTTTTCACATCACACAACTATAAAGTGTCAAAGTCAGATTGTGAACAACCTTCATACTGCCCCTGCCTTTCTCTCTGTGTCTCTCTCAATCTCTGTCGAGGTCTCTGTATGGCTTTCTGTTTGTCTTTGTCTCTGTCTTTCTCTCTCAAATGCATATGTACATACTCACCTACCCTCCCATTTGTTTTTATTATATTATTGTAGCTTTTTATTGACAAAACATACGCATGGGTAATTTTTCAACACTGATCCTTGCAAAAACTTCTATTCCAACTTTTCCCTTCCTTCCTTACACCCCCCCCCCCCGGATGACAGGTAGTCCCACACATGTTAAATATGTTAAAGAATATATTAAATCCAATATTTGTATATATATTTATACAGTTATCTTGCTGCATAAGAAAAATCAGATTTAGAAAGAAGGAAAAATAACCTGAGAAGAAAAACAAAAGTACAAGCCAACAATAACAGAAAGAGTGGGAATGCTATCTTATGGTCCAAACTCATTCCCCAGAGTTCTTTCACTGGGTGTAGCTGGTTCTGTTCATTACTGATCTATTAGAACTGATTTGGATCCTCTCATTGTTGAAGAGCCATGTCCATCAGAAGTGATCATTATGTCATATTATTGTTGAATTGTATAAAGATCTCCTGGTTATGCTCATTTCACTCAGCATCAGTTCATGTAAATCTCTCCAGGCCTCTCTGTATTCATCCTGGTGGTCATTTCTTACAGAACAATAATATTCCATAATATTCATATACCACAATTTATTCAGTCATTCTCCAATTAATGGGCATCCATTCAATTTCCAGTTTCTGGCCACTACAAAAAGGACTGTGAAAAACATTTTGGCACATACAGGTCCCTTTCCCTTCTTTAATATCTCTCTGGGATATAAGCCCAGTAGTAATACTGCTGCATCAAAGGGTATGCACAGTTTGATAGCTTTTTGAGCATAGTTCCAAACTGCTCTCCAGAATGGCTGGATATATTCACAATTCCACCAACAATGTATCAGTGTCCCAGTTTTCCCTCATCCTCTCCAACATTCTGTATTATCTTTCCCTGTCATTCTAGCCAATCTGAGAGGCGTGTAGTCTACCCTCCTATTTGTACATACCCACACACATACCCACACACACACAAACACACTCACACTATTAGTATGTCATACTTTGACAGAGAACAGAATTGCATATAAAGAGAGCAATGAAAAACAAAATGATTCTCAAGGATCACCAATATTTTATTGTTAAACTTTCTAAGTTATTGAAAAATGTTTCAAGGATGATTATTTCTAATTCTTAAAAAAATTCAGTGTGGTATAATGGACAGGATACTTCCCTTGGAACCAAAAAGACAAGATTCAAGTCTCGATGGACACATTTAGACTGCAATTGCTTAACTTCTCAATGCTCTAGGCATCTCTCAAATATTGTTACCAGTCCCTGTCCCATGGGAAAAGGATGCATTTTTTTCTCATTCTTGACTAAAGGCAAAACTTCTTTTAAAAAGTCAACAAATATTGTAAAATTGGTAAAATGTACATTAAAATGATACTGTTGGTGATAGGATTTCTTTTCTTGAGAAACAAATGAAAAAAATCATAGATGCTTTGACCATGGTATTTATTGAACCCTTTTTTTTATTATTTAATATTTTAAGGAAAGAGAAAGCAGAATGAAATACAAAATGGTTAATTTTGACTATATTAAATGTAAATAAACATGTTTTTAAACAAATGTTACAAGTGTAGCCAAGATCAAAAGGAAAGGAAAAAACTTGGGGAAAATTCATAGACAGCTTCTCAGGTAAATGTCGATATCTCAAATATATAAGGAACTTTAAAAAATGTATAAACTATAAGTCATTCTCTAATTAATAACTGGTCAAAGGATATGAGCAGGCATTTTTCCAAAGAAGAACTCAAAATAATTTATAGTCATAAGAATAAATGTTCTAAATAATTATAGACTAGAGAAATGCAAATTAAAATAACCTTGAGATATAATTTTACACCTATCAGATTGGCTAAAATGATTTAAGGCAAAAATGACAAATGTTAGAGGGAATGTGGAAAAACTGCTGATAGAATTAGGAACTGATCCAACCATTTTGGTTGTAGAACAATCTCTCTGGAAAACTATGTCTTTTGATCCAGCAATATAACTACTAGGTTATTTCCAACAATCATTAGGTGAAAAGGGAAAGAACCTGTATGTTCTTAAATATTTATAGCAGTTCTTTTTGTGGTGGCAAAGAACTGGAAATTGCAGGGATGCCCATCAATTAACAAATGACCGAACAAGTTCTAGAATTGTGATGGAACACGTTTGTATTATGAGAAAGGATGAACTCAATGATCTTAGAAAAATAGAGAAAGAGTTGCAAATAATAATGAAGAAGAAAATGAGCAAAACCAAGAGAACATTATATAGAGTAACAACAATAATGTTTTAAGAAAAACTTTCAATAAATAAGTCATTTTGACTTTTACACATATACAAATTAACTACAAAGATGATAAGAAGTAAGATGTTATCTGTATGGGTATGATTGCTTGCCCATGCTGTAGCTTCTTGGAGCTACAGGTGAGAGTTAACTACCAGGTGGACACCAAAGGTAGATGAGCAGCCTTGAAAAAGACTTAGCAAGCCTTCACAACAGAGGTGCTAGTCTTCCTTGAAAACATTGTACATCTAAAAACCATTACATTGAATTCCCAATCCCTATATTTATGCCCACCTGCATTTTTTATTTCCTTCACAGGCTAATTGTACAATATTTCAGAGTCTGATTCTTTTTGTACAGCAAAATAACGGTTTGGTCACGTATACTTATTGTGTATCTAATTTATATTTTAATGTACTTAACATCTACTGGTCATCCTGCCATCTCGGGGAGGGGGTGGGGGGGTAAGAGGTGAAAAATTGGAACAAGAGGTTTGGCAATTGTTAATGCTGTAAAGTTACCCATGCATATAACCTGTAAATAAAAGGCTATTAAATTAAAAAAAAAAAGAAAACATTGTACATCCCAAGTAGCATGATGATTTTACATTAGAAACTATCTAATCTTAACTCCATAATTTCACATATGAGGAAATTGAGACTTAGGAATTTGAAGTGGTTTGTCCATAGTCACATAGTAATCAAGTGTTAAAGCTGGCATTTGAACCTGTGTCTAGTGACTTCAAGTTTAATGCTTCATATCCTGCACCAATCTGTGTTTCATGTGAGTGCAATGAGTGCTGGTGACTTGCAGCAGAGGCATAAAACATATACCTTTGTTAAGACTATTCCCCTAAAAGGCTTAAACTGGATTTTCATCATTATCTTCTATTTGAGACTTCAGGTGATCGTTTTTCTCCTTCTTCTAGTGTCAGAAATGAAAACAATAAAGGTAATGATAACTCTTTATATTTCTATGACATTTTCATAAATATATTTGCATATAAAGATATACACTTAAATATTAATCTGCCATTTGTTTCCAAAATAATAAATATGAGGAACTATTTTTATTTCCAAATAATGTTCTAGTGAGTGAAGGATTTATCAGCTGTAGAGTCATAGACAAGTCACATCTCTGCTCTGATCTTCCATTTCTTTATCTATAAAATGGGAGTAAATGCCACCTGTCACAACTACCTCACAGGGTTTTTATGAGGCTCCAATAAGATGATATAAGGGAAGTAAAGCCTATTTTAGACACCATATAAATGACATTTATTATATTTTCTAAATCTAATATAAAACTGATTTCAAAGGGCTGGATGAGAATAAGTCAATAAGAAGTCATTGGATTCCTTGTACATACAGACTTTCTTGTAGGCAGGAAGAGAAAAAGTACATGCCTTCTCTAAATGAAGAAACTCCCTCTAACAATTATGGAAAAGAGTCATCAGATTAGTGCTTAGTTAATCCTAGAAAGTTTCTGGAAGGAGAGTCTTAACTTAAGTCTCAGATAAGACAGAGGACATGAAAACTTTTAAGATATTAAAGATATGATAGGAGGTGACTATCAAGAACTAGAATAAGGAAGCATATCCAAAGAAACTTAGTTTTGTATGGCAAGATTTATATAATGGTGACCCTGGACAAGTCACAACTGCTGTTTGCCTTAATTTTCTCAATTGTAAAGTGGAGTCAATAATATCACTACCTCCCAGGGTTGTTATGAATATCAGATCAGATAATATTTATATATTATTTGGTACTTGGCACACAATAGGTACTTTATAAATGCTAGCTATTATTATCATAATCATTAAATTTTCACACAGAAAATTCAACATTTGCCTGTTGGGAGGAAGTAGCAGTTAGCTTTAGCATGCTTTCCTCTGACATAAGCCTAGTAAATTGAGATATTTAAGTTTTAAGCCACTTTATTAAGTAAGATAGAATTCTATATAATATATTTTCTGATTATCTGATTTTAGTGTTGCTGAGTGTTTTTGTTATTATTGTTGTTTGAAACACCATTTTTGGATTGGATCTCTAAATAATTTATTGAAACAGAATATTGAAGAAGAGGAGAAAGGCAGTGAAACCAAAGACATTTTGCCTAGAATAGAATCATTTATTAGGAAGATCCAAACAAAACACTCCCATCTCTCCTGCTTTTGATAAGTGCCAATCAGCAGCATCTTTTCATAAGACTCTTTGTCAAGTGTGTTGTAAATCTCATGGCTCATCAACAGTTATTTTGATACCATTATGATTTGAGGAAATATCTACATATTTGGGGTGGAATTTCTGATTTTCATATTACCTTCCTTTTCATTCTCCTTCCCAAAAGGCTTTTTTAGAAACCGAAGCTCTGTTTCTAAATCTAAAACCTCAATCCTGATGCCTGGGAATTGACTCTCTAGGGACCGTCTGGATTCCTGGTTCACTGACCATTGCCTTCTCCTGAGTCATTCCTATTCTTTTTGCTTATCAGGTCATCCTGTTATTGTCTAAAGTGAAAACCTACCTTGTTCAGCTACATCCCCTCCTCTATCTGCTTTCCAGGGCCCAGTCATGTGAAGTGTCACTGATACAAAAACCCTGGAGACATCACTGAACTGATTTATGTGAAAGTATTTCCCAACATTTTACATCTTTTATAATATTTCTTCCATGAAAATTGCTTTAATATTTAAAGATATGTAAAAATATATACATAGATGCATAGATTTGAATATGTATATAGTATATATCTATATAATACACACACACCTATATATATATATATACATAAAATATATATATATATACACTGCATATATTATATATAAGTCCATAGACTCAGAGCTATCTATCCATACATCCTATATATCTATCCAGATATTCTATCACCTCTAATAATCTGAAGGAGTAAAATTATATCTATATCTATTTCTGCATATGTTCATAAATATTCACATACATTTATCATATGTACAACATATGTGTGTGGTCTGTGTGTATATACATCATATTTGGATAAAATTTATATACATTGTGTGGCCAGCAATTTCAGCAACAATTCTTGTGCCTTTTGCAAACTTACAGATAGGAAAACATGAAGGGGCTATAATATGTAATAATGAAAAAACTCACCTAATGAAAACACAGATTTACAGAATTTTCTAAGTCTCTCTCTCTCTTGATATACAATATAATATACATATATATATATATATATATATATATATATATATGTTATTCCTAGAACATAGTTCTTGCTGTTCCCATTTTCAATATAACTCTACTGGGTAGGGGAGGAGATTATTATTTATGCAACTCAAGGCCTAAGGACCCTTTTGATATAGTGTTCTATTATCTGACATTGTTTCTATAATTGATCATTAATTATAGTCATGTCTGACTCTCTGTAACCCCGTTTGGTTGTTTTTTGTTGTTGTTGTTTTTTTTTTTTTTTTTTTTTGACAGAGATACTGGAGTAGTTCTTGATTTCCTTCTCCAGGTAATTTTACAGATGAGGAAACCAAGACAAAGAAGGTTTAGTTACTTTCCCAGTGAAATACAGTAGTAAGTATCTGAGGTCAAATTTGAACTTATGAAGCTGAATCTTCTTCATGCAATATCTAGCTGTCATCTGTTTAGACATATCAGACTTAAACCATTATAAAGAAATTTGTAATGAAATACTACAAAGGAAAGTGAGAAACAAAACAATATTTACACTCATAAACATTCTTCTCTATCTACTCAGGACTTGAAGGCTGATTCCTTTTGAAATTCCCTGATATCTTTACTCTACTGTTTTTCTTAGCATTGAAAGACTTAATATTAGGGACTTACATTGCAATTTCATTGACCATTTTTGTGCTTTTCCTTGGAGTTTTTTTTGGTGCTGGAGGATGACTGAAAACTCACATTTTGACATGATATTATAACAATTGCTTCTGCAGCTAATCAATCTCTCTCTCTCTCTCTCTCTCTCTCTCTCTCTCTGTCTCTCTCTGTCTCTGTCTCTGTCTCTTTCTCTCATATGCACACATCACACGCACAAACACACTCAATCTATTAATTTCATGGTTTGTTATGGTCAAAGATTTCTTTCTTTAATAACACAAATACAACTTGTAACTGGGACCATATTTGAGCTATTTGATTCTGACAGAAGCTATAAGCTTTTGATAATCCTTGATTCTCTCAAATAGTCTGTAAGCTTCTTAAGAGCAGGAACTGCCTATCTATCTATCTATCTGTCTGTCTATCTGTCTGTCTATCTATCTATCTGGTTTGGGTTATTTTTAAAATTTTGGTTTTATTTTCCTTTCTTTGTTTCCCTACCGCTTAGCATAATGCCTGGAATATAATAGCTTCTTTATTTGACTTTTTCATAATAGCTATAGATAGGCAGATGATAGATATATAGTTAAAGGTGACAGAAAAGGTGATAGATCATGAAAGATAGGTGATAGATGATGTTGAAAGGGAGAGAGAAAGTCAGATAGATAGAAAGTCAAGTAGATAGACATTTAGATAGAGACATTTAGACAACAAAGAGATAGTTGGATGGATGGATGGATGAATGAATATAAAGCATTTAATATGTGGTAGCACTGTTCTCATCTCTGATACAAATTTAATCACATAAGACAAATCCTATCCTAGGGAAGCTTACATTCTAATGGGGGAAAGAAAACACTGGGGTTTTAATGGAAGTAGAGATAGGAGAGCTCACAGTGAAATAAATAAGAAAAGGAAGTAAGATAAAGCACTCCCTATCATCCTTCTTACTCTGTGTGTAGTCTGTGTATACACACATATACATACACATTAGAAATATATATAGCCATTACATATATTTTTTATATATGTAATTGAACATACATATATATGTATAGATATATACATATACATACACTCTGGGTTCTTAATATTATATAAGAACACAAGCTGATAGTTTATCACCAAGCTGGAAAAAGGCTGTAACTATCATATCATGATCATATCATGTCATACATTCTTCAAAGACCATTTTAATTAACATTCTTTCTTTCTAAACATCCTTGACCCTACCATTTGCTTTTATATTTTATCTGTTTTTATATTTTTATAATAAAGTCTTTTTTCCTATTGGTGTGCTCTATTAAGTTGCTTTAACATTATCGATTCATTTTTGGTATCTTTTAAAATTTTAGATGGGATTTTTCTTGAGATGATCCTTTATATTATAAATTTAAGAATACTTAGAAATCTCTTATGAGGAGAAATCTTAATTTTAATCTTAATTAAGAAATCTTAATGCCATTAAACATCTAAGCCAACTCATGTTAAAAATGTGCTTCTCTAATACAATATATTAAATTAATGTTCTTTCATCCCGTTCTTTAACATCCCATAAAGAACCAAATATTTTATTCTTTGCTTACATAAATTGCAAGCCAAAGTATTTCTCAATTTTCTTTTATGCTTTATCATGAATTCTAAGATGGATTGGTTATTTTCTCCCAATTTTCAATCATTATCATTTTAGCAACACCTCAATCCTTAGTGCAGTGTTATGATGAAATTTTCCCCCCACTAAACCAGAACACTGAATTAAATCTAAAAAAGGCAAAACTTTTAAAAGAGCATGCCCTGAACCAATTATTTTTGTGGTTTTAATCAATTTCACAATATAAAAAGGAGGCACAGCTAGTCAAAAATATCCATGACAAAAAGACTAGTCATGAAAAGCAAGCACAATATAAACCAATTATATGAGATGACAGCCAGAAATACTAACATCATATTCAGGATAAGGGAGATGATATTTTCAATGACTTTTGCCCTCATCAGAGAAGTTCCAGGGTAATGTGTTTAGTTTTATAGTAGATGTCACATTTTAGCAAAAAGAAAACAAAACAGAACAATGGACATATTGAAGAATAGTATAGCCAGGATAATGACTGTACAGGAGATTATGCCATCAGAAAATCTGTTAAAAGGACTTAGTATGTTTGATCTGGAGTAGATAAGATTTGGGGACAACATGATGGGTACCATCATGTATTTAGAAGTCTACTAGGAACTAAATTCCTGAAGGTAGAACTAATTTTTAGAGGAATCCAAGACTGTAGGACTAAGATAGCAGAAGCTTTTCAAGGTTTAGTGACCACTGATGAGAGTTAACCTTATCTGAGTTCCTAGATTTATGTCTGAGAGTATGTTCTGTTGCCCTACTTCCATCCCTCTTCATCCTGCCTGGTGACTGGCAATAAAGGGAGCAATGAGGTGATGTAGAGTTTAAACTGGATGTCTCAGAGATGACTTCAAAAAAATGTCAAGCCAATGTGATTGAGAACCATTAATGGAAGTCAAGAGGAAAGTCTTCAGAGGTATAGAGGGAGTATTGAAGTTAGCTTTAAGTGCAACTGATTTAGGCTAGGCAAAAATGAGCAATAGGTAGCTGGTCATCAGAATCTATGTGTTTTTTTCAAAAGCTTAATGCTGCACTAATACTTTTGGGACACACTATATTTGCATTCTTGGCATTGTAAGAAATGAGAAAATGTCATGGCAATTTAAAAAGTCAGTTATAGTCAGATTAAAAAAAACATTCATTTAGAAATAAAGGTATTGAAAGGTAAATTCCCAGAAAAAAATCAAGGTATGTTTGTTTTTCTCTCACTTTTGTGAGGTTTCTGAGATTTTGAGACAGATTTAAAAACTAACAGTTACTCCATACTCATAAGCAATTTTATTGGTGACAAGTACATTACAAATCCCATATTTTTAAGGCCAAAGTTTGCAATAAATTTTCTTTAACAAATTAACAAAAATACAAGTCAACAAACTCCTCTATTGATTTAATGTAAATCCATATTATAAAACATTCTGACTTTTATGAATGCATCTTTAAAATTTTTGATAATTAAGTTTCATAAAGTATTTTTTTAACCTGTAAAGTAGTATTGGAACACCCAGATCATAGAATCATATGATCACAGATTCAGAGTTGGAAGTAACATTAGAGATTATCCATTCTTCACCCCCATTTTACAGAGAACGAAACTGAGACTAAATTTTAAGTGATTTGCCCAAGGTCCTACAAAGCAGTAGGTAACAAATATATAATTTTAGTGCTAGTCTGACTCTAAATCCATTGAGACACTCCCCAGTCACTGATGTAAACACATTCATTTGAATAAATGCAAAGTAAATAATATTGTTTCTCTCAAAAAATAAAATTCAATTTAATAATCATGCTAATCTCCTATGATGTTTAAGGAATGGTGATAAGTGTTGAGATTGTAAAGGCAGAAATGACAAACCACATGCCTTCAAAGAACTTACGTTTTACAAAATACAAGCAAACTACTAAGTGCTTATGTAAGAATTTGAAAATAAAATTCCCAAAACTAACTCTTGTGAATGACTCACCATATAGACAAACTAATCAACTTGGTGATTAATTATTTTACCCAAATACTTTGGGGAAATGTGTGAAATATATACATATATATATCACATCATTCTTAAAATAGTTATTGAAAGAGACTGATGAGAAGATATTTATCCAGAATACTATATTTCCAGGATAACACTTTCTCAGTTACTCTATGGGGCAAGATGAATTTTGGTTCCCTACAAACTAGAGGGATTTCCAGTCCAGATATTATATCAGGTTTTTTCTGTTTATTTTTCTTGAATCTTTATAAATAATAAATATAAGTGTATCCTCTGGTAAACTTGTAAAGCTCTATATTGAAATAATTTTAACACCAAATTTAAGAGGTTTGGGCAGAATGTTATGAATGAATCATCATATTTTACAAAAATTACCAAAAAAAATAAAACATAATCTACATTAGACAACAATTATAGATTTTCTCATTGTGCAAAAAAAAAAACAAAACCCAATGCTGGTGAAGCCAAAAGAAAAACAATAGACACTCCAATTCAACTGTAACACTGAAAAAGAATAGACAGATAAAATTAAATATTAGGGATATAGAAATAATTTGCAATAAATCAAATTCCTTGGGCTTTTATGTCTTTGCCAAATTATGAAATAATCATTAGGCCTTTTATGCAAATAATTCAGATGAGTTTTTATAGATGTTAGATATTACCATTATTTTCCCAAAGAATTACTATTTGTAGATAAGTTCATCAAGACAATCAACAGTGAATCTAGACTATAATTCATTTACTATTTCTAGAAGTCTAAAAAATAATTGGCTGAAATGAATGAACCTTTTGCTATATTTTTTCATCTTCATAGAACTTTATCAGATCTTGAAAATAGTACCAAATGTCATACAAGGAGATTTTATTAATAGTGCTATTTGATATGACTATTACAGGATATTTTAAACATCACTGCTAACAAACATTCATTAAATACCTACTCTGTGTATAGAATTTTTTCTTTTGAGGTTTAGATGTGTTATTTCATCAGTGAAATCCATACCGAAGGTAGAAACTTTCCCCATTAATTCAGTTCCACAATTTGTCTATGCCTTCAAGATTTATAAAGTTAAATGGAGGTATTTAGTGAATAGATGACTTTCTCAGTCACAAAGTTATTAGGTGGAAGAGGCAGGAAGTTAACACTGTCTTTTTTTTTTTTTTAACAGTTCAAGTAGTTCTTGCTCTTTAGTGTTTATATTCTATTTAGGAATACAGCATGAACATAATTAAACATATACGATATTTATACAAAATAGCTGTGATTTTCATTTTTTTTGGGGGGGAGAAGGTGGTTCTATATACCATTTTATGGATGAATTCATCCCATCCATATTCAGAATTATATATATATATTATATATATATAACATATATTATTTATAAATTTTCCTTCATCTTATTTTCACTCACTTTTGTCCTTATGAGACTCTCTTTTTAATCCTATCCTACTATTTTATTCTTTCTCCTTATTCTTCCTACCTACTCTGCCCCTCTATTACCACATTCCTAAATCTTAATCTACACACGCTTCTAAGAGTTTCTCCCTATCCTATTCTTTAATTTTCTTATTTCTTTATAAATGTAGATGTTTATAGCCTTTTATATATTAAAATGTATATGTATATATGTATTTATATATATATATATGTACACATACACTTACACACACACACTCACACTCACACACACCTATAAATAGTATGTCATTCCCTCTTTAACCCAGATCTGATGAAAGTAAGGTTCAAGCATTACTGACCCTTCATTTCAACCTGCTTCCTCTCTATCAGTTTTTCCTTGTATGCCCCATTTGTGTAAGAAAATTGTTCTTTTTTTACATTTTCTTCCAATTTTGTTTTTTGGAATAATCCCACCATATACACAATTCAGGCTTGACCTTTTTCAAACCATCCTAATAATGACAACAGACTAAGAAAACTGAAAATGTTTCACATATAAGAACTAAACAGTTTGACTTTAATAAGTTATCTATAATTAGTCTTTAATGCTTTCCTTATATTTCTTCTGAATCCTATGTATAGGATTTTCTATTTACATTTGATGTTTATGTCACAAATACCTGAAAGTATTTAAATTTATTAAATATCCTTTTAAAATAATTGGACTTTATTCAAATTTGCTAGATAATTTACTCTTGTTTGTAATCCCAGATTTTTTGCTCTTTGAAATATAATGTTCCAAAACCTATGGTCTTTTAGTGTAGATGTTGCTAGATTTTGTGAAATCCTAATTGTATCGCCTCATTATCTGTTTGTTTTTCTTACTGCTTGCAATATTTTCTCCTTAATCTGGAAGTTTTGAAAATTGGTCACGACATTTCTGTAAGTTTTCCTCCTGGGATTTCTTTCAGGTGGTAAAGAATAGTTTTTTTTCTGTTTCTACTTTATTATCTAGGGATAATAAGATGGCAGGAAATACAGATTTATTAGTTTTAACCATAAATGTGAATGGAATGAACTCTCCCATAAAGTGAAGGTGCATAGAAGACAGGATCAAAAGCCAGAATCCTACAATATGTTGTTTACAAGAAACACACTTAAAGCAGGGCAATACATACAGAGTAAAGGTAAAAGGCTGGAGCAGAATCAACTATGCTTTAGGTAAAGCCAAACAAGCAGGGGTAGTCATCCTAATCTCAGATCAAACAAAACCAAAAATTGACTAATTAAAAGAGATAAGGAAGGGCACTATATCTTGCTAAAGGGTAGCACAGATAATGAAGCAATATCACTATTAAACATATATGCACCAAACTGTGTAGCATCTAAATTCTTAAAGGAGAAGTTAAGAGAGCTGCAAGAAGAAATAGACAGGAAAACTATATTAGCAGGAGATCTCAGCCTTGCACTCTCAGAACTAGGTAAATTAAACCACAAAATAAATAAGAAAGAAGTTAAAGAGGTAAATAGAATGCTAGAAAAGTTAGATATGATAGATCTTGGAGAAAACTAAATGGAGACAGAAAGGACTACACATTCTTTTTGTCAGTTCAAGGAACCTAAAAATAGACCATATATTAGGATGTAAAGACCTAAAATTCAAATGCAACAAGGCAGAAATAGTAAATGCATCCTTTTCAGATCATAATGCAATAAAAAATACATTTGTTAAAAAGCCAGAGGAAAAGAGACCAAAAATAATTGGAAACTAAATAACTTCATCCTAAAGAATGATTGGGTAAAACAGCAAATCATAGACACAATTAATAATTTCACCCAAGAGAATGACAATAATGAGAAGTCATACCAAAATGTGTGGGATACAACCAAAGCAGTAATAAGGGGAAATTTTATACCTCTAGAGGCCTATTTGCATAAAATAGAGAAAGAGAAAATCAATGAATTAGGCTTGCAACTAAAAAAAGCTAGAAAAGGAACAAATTAAAAACCCCCAAACACTGAACTTGAAATTCTAAAAATAAAGGGAGAGATTAAAAAATTGAAAGTAAAAAAAAAAAAACCTATTGAATTAATAAATAAAACTGACTTGGTTCTATGAAAAAACCAACAAAAGAGATGAACACTTAGTAAATTTGATTAGAAAAAGGAAAGAGGAAAATCAAAATGTTAGTCTTAAAAATGAAAAGGGAGAACTTTCCAAGAATGAAGAGGAAATTAGAGCAATATTTAGGAGTTACTTTGCTTAACTTTATGCCAATAAATTCTATAATTTAAATGAAATGGATGAATACCTTCAAAAATACAGCTTACCCAGATTAACAGAGGAAGAAGTAAATTGGTTAAACAGTCCCATTTTAGAAAAAAGAAATAGAACAAGCTATTAATCAACCCCCTAAGAAAAAATCCCCAGGACCAGATGGATTTACATGTGAATTTTACCAAACACTTAAAGAACAGATAACTCAAATACTATATAAACTATTTGAAAAAATAGGGACTGAAGGAGTCTTACCAAATTCCTTTTATGACACAAACATGGTACTGATAGCTAAACCAGATAGGTTGAAAATAGAGAAAGAAAATTATAGACCAATCTCCCTAAGGAATACTGATGCAAAAATCTTGAATAAAATATTAGCAAAAAGATTACAGAAAATTATCTCCAGGATAATACACCATGCCCTAGTAGGATTTATGCTAGTAATGCAGGGCTGATTCAATATTAGGAAAATTGTTACCATAATTGACTATATCAATAACCAAATTGACAAAAAAAAATCATATGATCATTTCAATAGATGCAGAAAAAGCATTTAATAAAACCCAACATCCATTCCTATTAAAAACTTTTGAGAGTACAGGAATAAATGGACTTTTCCTTAAAATAGTCAGGAACATCTATTTAAAACCATCAGTAAGCATCATATGTAATGGGGATAAACTGGAACCATTCCCAATAGAATCAGGATTGAAACAAGGTTGTCCACTATCAGCATTGCTATTCAATATTGTATTGGAAATGCCAGTTTCACAATAAACTGGGAAAATATTTTTACAATCAAAGATTCTGATAAAGGCCTCATTTCCAAAATATATAGAGAATTGACTCTAATTTATAAGAAATCAAGCCATTCTCCATTTAATAAATGGTCAAAGGATATGAACAGACAATTCTCAGATGAAGAAATTTAAAATATTTCTAGCTATATGAAAAGATGCTCCATTATTTTCATTATTATTAATGTCATTATTAATCAGAGAAATGCAAATTAATACAACTCTAAGATACCATTACACATGTCAGATTGGCTAGAATGACAGGGAAAGATAATGTGGAATGTTGGAGGGGATGTGGGAAAACAGGGACACTAATACATTGTTGGTGGAATTGTGAATCTATCCAGCCATTCTGGAGAGCAATTTGGAATTATACTCAAAAAGTTATCAAACTGTGCATACCATTTAATCCAGCAGTGCTACTACTGGGCTTATACCCCAAAGAGATACTAAAGAAGGGAAAGGGATCTGGATGTGCCAAAATGTTTGTGGCAACCTTGTTTGTAGTGTCTAGAAACTGGAAAATGAATGGATACCCATCAATTAGAGAGTGGTTGGGTAAATTGTGGTATATGAATGTTATGGAATATTATTGTTCTGTAAGAAATGATCAGCAGGATAAATACAGAGAGTCTTGGAGAGGCTTAAATGAACTGATGCTAAGTGAAATGAGCAGAATCAGGAGATCATTATATACTTCGACAACGATACTGTATGAAAATGTATTCTGATGGAAGTGGATTTCTTTGACAAAGAGATCTAACAGTTTCAATTGATCAGTGATGGACAGAAGCAGCTACACCCAAAGAAAGGATACTGGGAAATGAATGTAAACTGTTTGCATTTTTGTTTTTCTTCCCTTCTGAAGGGGTTTATTTCTACCTTCTGAATCCAATTCTTCCTGTGCAACAAGAGAACTGCTTGGTTCTGAACACATATATTGTATATAGGATATATTGTGACATATTTAACATGTATAGGGACTGCTTGCCATCTGGGGGACGGGGGGTGGGAGGGGAAAAGCCAGAACAGAAGTGAGTGCAAGGGATAATATTGTAAAAAATTACCCTGGCATGGGTTCTGTCAATAAAAATATAATTATGGGGGGAAAAGTAAATGCCAGCTTGAGCAATAAGAGTTGAGAAAGAAATTAAAGGAATTAGAGTAGGTAATAAGGAAACCAAATTATCACTTTTTGCAGACAATATGATGGTGTACTTAGAGAACCCCAGAGATTCTATTAAAAAGCTATTAGAAATAATCTACAACTTTAGCAAAGTTGCAGGATACAAAATAAATCCCCATAAATCCTCAGCATTTTTATACATCACCAACAAAATCCAACAGCAAGAGATAAAAAGAGAAATTCCATTTAAAATAACTGTCAATAGTATAAAATATTGGGAATCTGTCTGCCAAAGGAAAGTCAGGAAGTATATGAGCAAAACAACAAAACACTTTCCACAAAAATAAAGTCAGATCTAACCAACTGGAAAAATATTAAGTGCTCTTGTATAGGTCAGGCAAATATAATAAAGAGACAATACTCCCTAAACAAATCTATTTATTTAGTGCTATACCAATCAGACTTCCAAGAAACTGTTTTAATGACCTAGAAAAAAATAACAACAAAACTCATATGGAAGAACAAAAGGTCAAGAATTTCAAGAGAACTAATGAAAAAAAAATCAAATGAAGGTGGCCTAGCTGTACCTGATCTAAAACTATATTATAAAGCAGTGATCACCAAACCATTTAGCATTGGCTAAGAAATAGATTCATTGATCAATGGAATAGGTTATGTTGACAGGGCAAAATAGTCAATAACTATAGCAATCTAGTGTTTGACAAACTCAAAGATCCCAATTTTGGGGATAAGAATTCACTATTTGACAAAAACTCTGGGAAAACTAGAAATTAGTATGGCAGAAACTAGGCATGGATCCACACTTAACACCGTACACCAAAATAAGATCAAAATCAGTTCATGATTTAGGCATAAAGAACAAGATTATAAATAAATTAGAAGAACATAGGATAGTTCCCCTCTCAGACTTGTGGAGGAGGAAGGAATTTGTGACCAAAGAAAAACTAGAGATAATTATTGATCACAAAAGAGATAATTTTGATTACATTAAGTTAAAAAGGTTCAGTACAAACAAAACTAATGCAGACAAGATTAGAAGAGAAGCAATAAATTGGGAAAACATTTTTATAGTTAAAGGTTCTGATAAAGACCTCACTTCCAAAATATATAGAGAATTGACTCTAATTTATAAGAAATCAAGCCATTCTCCAATTGATAAATGGTCAAAGGATATGAACAGACAATTCCCAGATGATGAAATTGAAACTACTTTTCCTCATATGATAGGGTATTCCAAATCACTATTGATCAGATAAATGCAAATTAAGACAATTTTGAGATACCACTATACACCTATCAGATTAGCTAGAATGACAGGGAAAGATAATGCACAATGTTGGAGGGGATGTGGGAAAACTGGGACACTGATGCATTGTTGATGAAGTTGTGAAAGGATCCAACCATTCTAGAGAGCAATTTGGAACTATGCTCAAAAAGTTATCAAACTGTGCATACCCTTTGATCTAGCAGTGTAACTACTCGGCTTATATCCCAAAGAGATATTAAAGAAGGGAAAGGGACTTGTATATGCAAAAATGTTTGTGGCAGCCCTTTTCATAGTGGCTAGAAACTGGAAACTGAATGGATGGCCATCAATTGGAGAATGGCTGGTAAAATTGTGGTATATGAATGTTATGGAATATTATTGTTCTGTAAGAAATGACCAGCAGTATTATTGTTTTGTAAGAAATGACCAACAGTGAGGCTTGGAGAGATTTACATGAACTGATGCTAAGTGAAATGAGCAGGACTAGGAGATCATTATATACTTCAACTTCATACTTCAATATATGAGAATATATTCTGATAAAAGTGGAAATCTTCGGCAATGAGAAGATCTAATTCAGTTCCAATTGATTAGTGATGAACAGAACTAGCTACACCCAGAGAAAGACTACTGGGAAGTGAATGTGGACTGCTTGCATTTTTGTTTTTCTTCCCAGTTATAGCTTTTTATTTACAAGATATATGCATGGGTAATTTTTCAGCACTTACAATTGCAAAACCTTTTGTTCCAGGTTTTCTCCTCCTTTCCCCTACCCTCTCCCCCAGATGGCAGATTGACCAATACATGTTAAATATGTTAAAGTATAAGTTAAATACAATATATGTATACATGTCCATACAGTTATTTTGCTGTACCAAAAGAATCGGACTTTGAAATGTGTACAATTAATCTGTGAAGGAAATCAAAAATGGAGGCGGGCAAAAATAGAGTGATTAGGAATTCTATGTAGTGATTCATATTCATTTCCCAGAGTTCTTTCACTGGGTGTAGTTGCTTCAATTCATTACTGTTCTGTTGGAACTGATTTGGTTCATCACATTGTTGAAGAGGGTCACGTCCATCAGAATTGATCATCATATAGTATTGTTGTTGAAGTATATAATGATCTCCTGGTCCAGCTCATTTCACTCAGCATCAGTGTATGTAAGTCTCTCCAGGCCTTTCTGAAATCATCCCACTGGTCATTTCTTACAGAACAATAATATTCCAGTTTGATAAATTTTTGAGCATAGTTCCAAATTGCTCTCCAGAATGGCTGGATGTATTCACAATTCCACCAACAATGTATCAGTGTCCCAGTTTTCCCACATCCCCTCCAATGTTCCGCATTATCTTTCCCTGTCATTCTAGCCAATCTGACAGGTGTGTAGTGGTATCTTAGAGTTGTATTAATTTGCATTTCTCTGATTAATAATGACTAGGAGCATCTTTTCATATGGCTAGAAATAGTTTCAATTTCTTCATCTGAGAATTGTCTCTTCATATCCTTTGACCATTTATCAATTAGAGAATGGCTTGTAAATCTTATTTTTCTTGTACAACAAAAGAACTGCATAAATATGTACATATATATTATATTTAAGATATATTTTAATGTGTTTAACATGTATGAGAATGCCTGCCATCTAGGGGAGAGGGTGGAGGGAAGGAAGGGAAAAGTTGGAACAGAAGTGATTGCAAGGGACAATGTTGCAAAATTACCTATGCATATGTTCGGTCAATAAAAAGCTATTAAAAAAAAAACTAGATTACTGTAGTCATTGACTATTTTGTGCTGTGAGCCTAACCTATTCCATTGATTGACTACTCTATTTTGTAGGCAATACCAAATGGTTTGGATGACAACTGCTTTGTAATATAGTTTTAGGTCTGGCACAGCTAGGCCACCTTCATTGGCATTTTTTTCACTAATTCCCTTGAAATTCTTGATCTTTTGTTCTTCCAGATGAACTTGGTTATTATTTTTTCTAGATTTGTAAAATAATTTCTTGGGACTTTGTTTGGTATGACACCAAATAAGTAGATTAATTTATGTAGTAATGAACAAATTTTTAGATGTTGGTTAAGGTTCCTTCCAATTCTAAACCTAAGATTCTACAAAGAACCTCACATCCAAGTCTTTTAATACCACAATATATTTTCTTCTTATGATATGTCTATTATGAAATTTGTGTGAGGTCAGTTTTTAAGAAGAAATAATGTAGCAAAATGGTTTCAAGTCTTGAAGTAAAAAAGAATGTGTTTTGAACCATGTCTCAGACACATAGTTGCTATGTATTTAGGTAAACCACTTAAATTTCATTTTCTGTACATCAGTTTCCTTATCTATAAAAAAACAGGATGATCTTAATAGCAGTTAATTTCTGTTCTAACTCAAAATCTATGATCCTGTCCTACTTGTGATTTCATATCTTCTCTAAATTGGTGCTTTCCCATGCAAAGGAACATGTTTAGTTCTTTTGTTTTATTTTATAATAGTTAAATTTTTTTTCAAATACATGCAAATATAATTTTCAATATTTATCTTTGCAAAATGCTGTTTCAAATTTTTCTCCCTCCCTCTTTTCCCCACCCTGCACCCCCCACCATCCTGCCCTAGACAGCAAGCAAAGCAATATAGGTTAAACATGTGCAATTCTTCTGATCAGATTTCCATATTTGTCATGTTGCACAACAAATATTAGCTCAAAAGGGAAAAAAAAAACCATGAGAAAAAAACAAACAAACAACAACAAAGAGATGAAAATACTATACTTTGATCACCATTCAGTTTCCATAATTCTCTCTCTTGATTCAGATAGCTCTTTTCATCACAAATCTATTAGAATTGCCTTGAATCACCAAGTACATTACATTTAATCATCATATAATCTTGTTGTTACTATATACAGTGTTCTCTTGATTCTATTCACTTCACTTATCATCAGTTCATATAGATCTTTCCAGTTTTTTCTGAAATAAGCCTGGTTGTCATTTCTTAGAACAATAATATTTCATTACATTTATATACCATATCTTATTCAGCCATTCCCCAACTGATGTGCATCCATTCAATTTCCAGTTCCTTGCCACTACAAAAAGGGCTGCTACAAACATTTTTCCACATAAAAGTTCTTCCACTCTTTTTATGATCTCTTTGGGATACAGATCCAGAAGAGACAATACTAGATCTAATCAATAGTGATTTAGAGAATTTTTTCACCTATGACTAATTTCTTTAATTAATGTCTTTGTCTGGAAATTATCTATCCATATCATTTGACATTGATCAATTGGGGAATGGCATATATTCTTATAAATTTGAGTCCACTGTATATATTTTAGAAATGAAGCTATTATCACAAATTAGTTCTTATGTAAAGATGTAAAGGATGTAAATTTTCCTCCCAGATTTCTGCTTTTCTTCTTTTCTTTCCTGTATTGGTTTTGTTTATACAAAATCTTTTTATTTTAATGTAATCAAAATCATCCATTTTGTATTTCATAATGTTCTTTAATTTTTTGACCATAAATTCCTCCTTTCTCCATATATCATGGATTCTGACAAGTTCCCCACCAAATTAGCATGCTAGAGTCCATTATTAATTTCTTTCAGTATAATAAAGATGTCACCTGTGCACATGGGCTATTTATTCTTTGCTTTTCCCCTAATTCCCTGCCCATCTTTTTTGGATTGTGTATTTCACTTATTTTAGTGGTGTCTCTGTCCATGTCACAAATAAACACAAGGTCCATCTAGGACCATCATCCTGGCTTAATACAAGTAATGCAACACAGATGGGTAAAAACACAGGACATGCTGTGTACTGTTTCTTGTCCAGAAGGACACTTGACTGGTTTATAGTGAAAACATGTGCATGTTAAGTGGGCTGACACTAACTGTAGATGTGGCTCCCAGGGAGATTTTTTTTCTTGCAACAATAAGTCTATTATTAGTTCTTATGCATTACCCTTTAGTAAATAGTACTTATTCTGTCTGCATATCTTGACAATGACTTTTTCCAGCATTTGCAGCCACCCACTGAGACAGTCATTGCCACCATTCAGACAAACAACCAACTAAGGTTTTATGACTTTAATTTTCCAAACAACTATACTATGGTGAATTACAACACATGGAAATAATCTTTGGAAGACAAAGAGCAAGGCAGATTTTGAATTTTTATTAAATGAGCTATCTGTAATTTCAAATAAATGGCTTGCATTACTTCTCATCTAAATGTACTTTAATGAAAAAAAAAACATCCAGATTCTCATCCCATTAAAAATACACAAGGAACTTCAAAAGCCTTGCTGGTTATAATGGTTACTCTGTTAGTTAATGGGGTCCACTATAGATCTTGGTGATCTTAATGACTTTTATTTCTATATTACCTAGCATTTGAAATCTCACCTCCTCTTTTCTTACATATATTCTTTTTAAGTGTCAAACTCAAATCTTCCTGACCTCAAGTTCAGTACTTTATCCAGGGCTCAACCTAGCCACCAAAGTAGGACTAGAGGTGAGTGGGTAAACTCAGGAGGAGTTTATGCAGAGGAACTATAAATAGTATTGCATTTCTATGAGGCCACTTGGAAGAAAGAACACTTTGTTGTCAGAGTATGATGCCATTTTCTCCCTTCTTTTTTCTTTCATGTAGTCCCCATGTTGTCCCACATTTAATATTTCCATTTAGAAAATGTATATTGGGATATAAACTAGGCAGAAGAAAATAGAATAAAATGCCATTTTACTACATCAGTCATTTAAACAAATAGTGGATTTTAGAGTAAAGAGAACTGAATTTGAATTCTGGTTCTGTCACTTATTTTAAACTTCTTGACCCCCAGTTTTCCCATCTATAAAATTAGAAAGTTGTATAAGATAGCTTCTAAGATTCCACTCAGTTCTAATCAATGATGTATAATCCTATAAATGAGTTTGAGCATTAACAATAGACAATCCAACTGTGAATTTAATCACTGATAATATGTCAGCAATGCAATGGAAGGCAGCATTTTTCAATCATGACTTCACATTTCTCCAGATTTCTTCAAGGGATAAAAGATTTTCTGAGCAGAGGGAGAACCAAGTGGAGAGTACATATTAAATCTGGAAAAGTTAGTAGAATTTCTACATAACCATTATCATTTCCAGTAAGGCTGATTTTCAGTGTTAGAGAGAGAAAGAGTTTTGGAAACAAAACAGTGAGAGCTGCTGAGGATAACAATTCAAATGCCATCCAGCTGAGGGACAGTCTGCTTGTTGGTTTCCAGCTTAGGATTTGGAGACTGTTCATGTGAATAATGTCACATAAAATTACAATATCCTTCACTTAATTCCAAGAAGGACATGTGCCAGGGTTCAAATAGCATTTCTATAGTTTCTCTTCCTGTAACCAGACTGATCAGAAGAGTTGTTGAAAGTGTTATTATCCATTCTCCATGTAGTGGTGAATATTTTAGAAGAATTGGAGACAATACCATCTAGTAAATCTCTTACAAATCAATGTTCCTACCACAATCTTAGAGTTATAAAAACAAAGAGTTCCTATCTTCAAAGAGTTTATATCCTATGGTATAGGGTGGATAAACCACATAATCGCATAGTAATTTATCTTGGGAGAGACTACAAATAAAGAGAAAGAATTATAATAGTCTTACTGAGGGAATTGATCCTTGAAGAAATTTAGGGATTATCAAAAGATAGAGGTGAGGAAAGCAGATTACTGAGAAGTAGTCAAATAATATTGTCTATACTATATCATTATCATAATAATACATATGTTAATCTTTCTCCTCTTCTTCCTCTTCCTCCTCCTATTCTTCTTCTCCTTTCTCCTCTTCCTCTTCTTCCTTCTCTTCCTCCTTCTCCTCTTCCTGCTCTTCCTTCTTCTCTTTTTCCTTCTCTTCCTTCACCTCCCTCCTCTTCCTCCTCCTCTTTTCTTTTTCTTCTTCTTCCTTCTCCTCCTCCTCTTTATCTTCCTCATTCTCTTCCTCTTCCTTGTCCTTCTATTCATCCTCCTCTTCTTCCCGCTTTTTCCTCCTTCCTTTAAGTCACAATCTTAATGTTCTTCTTCTATGTTAAATATTCAGCAATCTTAGTCCAAGTGCACAAAATAATTATTTTTATTATTTAAGCATTCTGATTCAAGTTCATCTTCAGTGGTGTCATCAAGGAAACTTTAGTCGCAATTGATGCACATTTGTACTTGTTCCTATATAGTTTTCATTATTTTAGATGGGTTGCTAGATTTTGAGAACTTTTCATTTCACCCAAATTAAAGTTTAATAATATTCAGCATGGTATTATCTCTTAGAAACACTGTTCTTATATTTTTGTATCAATGCTACATTCAGGTGGTTGTGGTTAACACTTTTTTTTCTTTAATATGGATATAATTCCAATATGGTTTATTTATTCACTACTCAGGGATATTTTGAGTTTGTTCTGAGCAAAGACAATCTAGTTTATAACTAATGCTAATTCAATTTCTACATCTCTGCTGTTGCTTTCAATTAAGTCAGGAAATACATCCTTTTTCAATACTGCAAAAATCTGAGATTCCCACCAACAAACTCCAAGAACTCAAAAAAAATTATTTGTTGTTTATCATTTGCCAGGCACTGTGTTAAGCAAAAACAATACAAAGATTTAAAAACAAAAAAGAAATAGTCCCTGAGTACATAGAGCTTATATTCTATAGGGAGGGGCAGAGCCGTAGATAAGTAAAAATAAAATATATACAAGAAAATTATCAGGAAATTTAGAAATTTAAGGGTGGAAGAAGGAGAATATAACAAAATGGGGGGTGTGGTGTAAGTGAAGATTTCCTGTGGGAGGTAGCATTTAAGCTGAGCCTTAAAAAGAATTAGACATTTTAAAAGACAAACATGAAAAAAAAAAGAAAATTTTAGATATGGGGATAAACTACTTAAACACACAAGTAATAGAATGTTGTGTTTGGGGAACAGTCATCCTTGTACATGGTATAACTCTTCTAAAATGCTTTCTGGGTTCTGAAACTGGGGAGATTTGGTTGCAGGTAAGCATCTAAAATAAAGATTGCTCCTTAGAACCTTCTTCCAGTTTCCCAAATCTCTACTGGCTGTCAAAGTGTCATGGAAGGGAGCTATCTTTGAGATATCTAGTGCCATTTTAGTCCAACACACCATCTGGCTTCACTGTGATATTTCTCAAGTCTTTCAGGAACTTAGAGAGTGAATTGTAGCAAGGCAAAAATCAGGAAAAAGTTAACTTCTACAACTTCACTTAAAGCTTTGATTCAAGAGTGTGGTAAAAGCTTTAGACAGTAGCTATTTTGTGTGAACTGAGTCACTCAACCCTGGTTATTTAATATGGTCTAAAAAAAAAGCTACCCATATTTTGGGAGCTGTTTGTGAGTTAATCTAACTTTAACTCTTTCTTACTATTTTAACTGTACTTTATTTTTTCTAATAGTGCTATGTTTGTTACCTAATATAAATTCAAATGATTTCAATGCCAGATTTAAGGATTTTTCTTTTGTGTCTTTAAAATTAGGAGTGAGTGATCTCATTGTGAAAGATACTTCATGTTTTCATTTTCAAGTAGAGAATGCATATTAGGAACTTCCTAGAATGTCACTTCATAATACAAAATAAGACATTAAAATCATGAAGAAGGATTGTCATAATGGTACTATTTTATAGTTATATTTATATTAGTGTTGGGATCATAACTCCATAAAGAAATTAGAAGATAACAAATATTTGGTTATTTAAAAAGATTTTAAAAATGGGGATTGATGAAATTTTTTATTTGCTAGCTATTATAAATTAATATGAGTTGTCATGGTATGAATTTTTAAAATTACTATTTTAATTAATAATAATCTATTTTCTTTTCATCTCAGTCTTATTGAGGAAAAAAAAGGAATAAAAAGATCCTAACAAACACTATGAAGCCAATATATAAATTTTCATATTGACCTTTGTTCTCCCAATCTAGAACTTTCCCCATTATACTACGTATTGCTGTGGGAAAAAATGTTAAGCTTAGAGTCACAAGAACTGAACCATCATGATTCTGCTGCTTATGAATGAGTAAATCACTTATTTAATTGGGCCTATATATGAATTCCATTATCTTACGACATATAAGAATTAATTCATGTAAGTATGTCATGCTCTGAAATGATTATTTCATGAGTGAAATGGGTACATTTTTATCATATCTAAATAACTCAATCCTTCCCCATCTAAATAGAACTAAGTAGAAATCAATAACAATAGATTGACATGTGTAGGTGAAATTCACTTTAACATAGCTATCTATCAGCATTTGCTGTGTACTAGGGATGCTGTTATATATTTGAGATACAAAAACAAACAATGAAAAGACTGTGATCTTTAGGAACTTACATTTTGCTGGAAGCTATGGTGAAATGCTTTACAATAGTTAGATAGCAATAACAGAGATATTGCTCTTAAGAGTTCTTTCCTTTTTATGTTTTTATTCTTCTCTTGAGTTCTATATTCTAAGGTCAAAATTTTTGTTCAGCTCTGGTCTTTTCACCAGAAATAAATGAAATTCATCTGTATCATTGAATGTCCATCTTCTTCCCTGAAAGAAAATGTTCAATTTAACTGGACAGTTTATTCTTGGATGCATTCCAAGTTCCTTTGCTTTTCAGAATATCAGATTCTAGGCCCTTTGATCCTTTAAGGTGAAAGCTTCTAGGTCTTGGGTAATCCTGATTGTGGCTCCTCAGGATTTGAATTGTTTCTTTCTGGCTGCTTGCAATATTTTTATCTTGGTCCCATAATTCTAAAATTTAGCCATGATATTCCTTGGAGTTTTCATTTTGGTATCTCTTTCAGGAGGTGATAGATGAATTCTTTCAATGATTCTTGTACATCAGGGCAATTTTCTTTGATCATTTCCTGAAAGATAATTTCTAGGCTCTTTGTTTCATCATAGTTTTCAGGAAGTCCAATAATCCTTGGATTGTCTCTCCTGCATCAATTTTCCTGTTCAGTTGTTTTGAGAAGGTATTTCACATTTTCTTCTATTTTTTTTTGGTTTTCTTTGATTGATTATTGAAGTCTTATTGAGTCATTAATTTCCATTTCTTCAATTCTAATTTTTAGTTTATCATTTTCTTCAGTTACCTTTTATAGCTCTTTTTCTATTTGGCCAATTGAATTTTTAAATGAGTTGTTTTGTTCATTGAATTATTTTCCATTTTACAAATTCTGTTTTTAAGGAGTTTTCTTTTTTTCATTTCACAAATTCTGTTTTTCAGTGAGTTGTTTCCTTTTTCCATTTTGTGAAGAGTTTTATGCTTTTTCCACTTCATTAAGTCTATTTTGTAAGGTGTTTTCTTCAGATAATTTCTGTGTTTCTTTTTCCAAACCCTCTTGCAAAGTTCTCATTTACTTTCTTTATTTTTCTTCTAGTTCTCTTTTAAGATGCTTTTTAATTTCTTCCATGAGGGTCTTATGAGGTGGGACCAATTTATATCACCCTTTGTGGTTTCATCTGCAGATGATCTGCTTTTAGTGACTTCAGGGTTTGAAATCTGTTCTTCTCTTTCATCATAAAAGCCATCTGTGTTCTTTTTGGGTTTTTGCTCATTTTTTTTAAATTTGAGGTCTGCTTTTTGGGCAAGGGTAAGATTGTCAAAGCTTCCTCAACAAGCGGCAGTATCTGCCCTGGGTCAGTACTGACTGACTTCTGGTGCTGGGTGGGTGTGGCCAGGTCCTCTGAATTTCTGGCATTCTGGTGTTCACTATTTGACTTTTGTAATTTGTGTTGGATTCCTTATAACTAGTCTGCTGATCTACTGGTTTGTAACTCAGGCAGAGTAGCCCACACTGCTGTAGATTCCTCCTGGTAGATTCTCTGGTATGCGACCCCCACATTATACCACCCCAGGACTGTGTGCTGCCTGAACTAGGTGCCCATGCTTGGCCCACCTCTTTCTATGCTCAATTGAACAGACATTTTCTGAAGATCTTTAAAATTATGTTCTGCTGGTAATTTGTTACATTCCCAATATTTATGGTTTCTGTTACTGAAAAAATAGTTCAAAGTTTGGATTTGCTGTTAGTCATGGGGATGACCCCATAGGTCATACGGTCATGGGGAGAACTCAGAAAAAGACAGGTCTCCTCTCCTCTATCTTGACTCCGCCAAACAATAAGTTTCTAAAGAAGGATTTGAACTCAATCTAAGTACAGACTTTTATCCACAGTGTTGTCAAACACCAGTATTCCAGAGGAAAGCCTAAACCAGATTAAAATGCATCTGAGAAACATCTAACAAAATTCCTTTGCAATTTCCTTATTGTGTGATTGTGGTAAAAACACAAAGTTTCCATGAACCTCTTTTTCCTATAATTTCTAGATGTAGGATGAAAGGATTTGAGTTCACCCAGCTTTGATGCATATAATCTGTGTAAAATTTGGGCAGATTACATCCCAAAGTGGACCTCATTCTTCTAATCTGGAAAATAAGGGAGGTGAACAGTAGTACCTCTGAGATTTCTTCCAGTTCTAAATCTGTGTTGCTGGGGCCATATTTGGCCTGATAATAGGCCCAACACTATCTCAGATTTCTGCCTTAAGGAAACCCTTCTGTATACTGCCAAGAGCACTTTAAATAGTATATAAATGTTAAATATACTGTGGCTCCAGTATTTTAGTGCAGTTTTAAGCTTTAATAGCTTAAAGAAGCCATTTTTATTTTTTATCTTTTAAACTTTAATAGCTTAAAATTCCATTAAGACTTTGAGGATACCCTATATTTCATAATTAAGTACGTTTTGAAATACCCTGCATTTCACATTTATATTGCCACAAGGAAAATCACATTAAACTTATAATACCTTAAAACTACAATAAGAACTTTGGAATACTCTATTATCCAATTATCTCTTCCCTCTTACCCATCTCCACCTCTTTAAGAAGGCAGAACATTAACCATAACAATGAAAAGTAGAATAAAGGAGTTAGGAGTATTATATTCAGAACATCTCACCCTTTTCCCACCTGCTTCTAAATGTGGCAAGTATATGAACTTTTTTTCTGCCCCATTTTCCTCATTTATATGTAACACAGGCTTCTAGGCATTCTCGGTTATAACATGGAGTCCATTATGTCTTCAACCTTTGGATGGGGCCTTCTTTGATTGGCTGCCTATAACAAACTGGTGAAACTGATCCATTCATACTCTTTTCTACCATTTTTTGGGTGTTCTCTTTGATAACACCTATTGGTTGTACCCTGTATAATTGCCATGAACTTCCTATGCTTATCTCTCTTTTACTTCTGTTCTTAAAAAAAATGGATTTGGTGGTGTTTGTTTCTGTTCTGTTTTGTTTATTTTCAGTTTCAGATGCTGAAGGTGATTTTCACAGGACTGGAAATTTGAACCATGGCAACCCTCAAATAAGAATTGTAGATGGAGTGCTGCAGCCAGCCAGTGTTGCCATGATGGAAGCCCTAAGAAGTCGGCATTGAAGCTCCTGATGGTGGGGATATTGGACATGAAATCAGGAGTGGTCTATGGAAATGAATCAAGACCATGAACCTTCCCTTTTCCCTCCCCAGAGATTGATGCGGCAAGAAGGAAAAGGACACTGTGCCTTCTATGTGTAAGAGGAGTAAGTTTGTACATTTGTGATTATGTCTTTTGAAGTAAACATTTCCTTGTAATAATTCCTTTGTTACATAAGAAATCAGGAGGTTGAACTGGGGACACTAAGATTCATCCACTTCTAAATCTGACTTCTGAAGATTTTCTTTTTTGGAGAAGGGATACAATTGGATTTAAATGGCCTGCACAGTGTCACACAGCTAGTAAATATCAAGTGTCTGAGGCCACATTTGTACTCAGGTCTTTATGAATCCAGGCTGGTGCTCTATCCATTGTGCCAACTAGCTGTCCCATCTTTTTTTCTTAATAATATTTTTGGAGATAGTAGTTTAGAGATGAGTTAATTCAAGGGTTCTTAACCATGTCTATCACTGAGTTGTCTCATCAACCATTTTGTCATTGGGGAAGCCTATGCAACCCTGCACAGAATGAAATTTTTAAATGCATATAATAAAATACATAAGATGATAAAATAAATAAATTATTTCAAAATACAACTATCAAAATGTTAGAGAAAATACACATATATGCATATACACATTCACAGATACTCAGGGTAAATATTCCTGATCAAGTTTAAATTCCTTCTTTTACAGAAGAGCAAACTTTTTCAAAGTCATATAGCTGGTTAGTTGCAACATTGGAATTTAATTTCAAATTTTCACAATCTCTTTCCATAATATAACTGTACCAGTAAAATTTATATGTTTCATAAGCAGGGGCTGTATTTATTTATTTGTTTTTATATTTGCATTTCTAATTGTAAGAAGTAGATAGTAATTGTTTAAAAAATCAGAAAGTCTTAATTTCAAGTGTTACCTCTGAAGCAATATTGACTTCATGGACTTGATCAAATCACTTAATCTCTAAGTCTTCTAGAAAACTCTAAAAGTTTAGGTTACAGAGAATGTCTTGACCTGCAATTGGGAAAGGAGTTTCTTCACTGGCCAATTTCTATGAAATCACATATCCAGTCCCAATCCTGGTGACTAGAGTACTGACTAGCCCACAATAGGCAATTAGTAAATGCTTGTTAAATTCAATTGAACTGCTCAAGAGAAATTGTTTTTCAATAATACTTCATCCCCACATATGAAGAGTGGAACTGTGATTTTTAACAATCCATTCATTATGCAAAATTTACATAATAAAGCAGTTGGGAGGCCCCATGGAGTTTATCATAATGGGATTTTACTGGTATTACATTTATTTTTCTAAAAATGAAAAAAGACAATAAAAAGATAATAAAATATGAAGTTCCAACAATAAGCAGAAAATTATTCACAGGCTCAATTTAATTCAATAAAATATTAATAAAGTGCCTACTCTGTGCAAGAACTGTTTATGATTTTGATTCTTTGTTATACAGGACTAGAAATAATCTATTTGTTTTAGGCTAAATTTCACTATAGCTTTTGGGAATATGATAGCTCAAGCAAGAGGCAGCATGACCTAGAAAATAGAACCAGCAAGTCAGCTTTGGAGTCAGAGAAATCTGGGATTGGAAAATAAATCTAAAATAGAGCTTCTTCAACATTTTTCTACTCATGACTGCTTTTCACCTCCAAAATTTTTATGTGATCCCAGATATGTGGATATATAAAATATGTATAAAAATAAATCATTTACTGATAATAAATCAGAATTTTGCAAATCCCACATTCAATTACAAGATTCCATATGGGACCACAGTCTAAGAAGCAGGACTCTAAATGACAAGAAAGCAGGACTCTTGAAAACTACTAGTTTTAGATAAGTTCTTGTTTCCATCACTAGAGTAATTTTCACACAAGGAATTACCCACATTGATGATCTCTAGTTTACTCACACACACAAGTGCTCACACACACACACACACACACACACACTGGTTCAAGTTTAAGGATGTTTCATTAATGAATTAACAGAGATAGTGTCAAAAAAAAAATCCTTTGTCGGAGAATCAAGATGGAGAAGTGAAAAGCAACAGTGTGGTGAGTTCCACTTTCCAAACTCCTCCAAACTGCCAGAGAAAATGCACCAGATATAATCTTGATAAAGACAAAAAAACAAAACAAAACAAAACAAAACAAAAAAACAACAACAACACAAGCTATAGAGAATCTTTTGTCTAGTCCAGTTCATAGAGAAATCTGACTATAAATGAGGACAAAAGAATGCTCTAGGGAGCTCCAGCACTGAGGGAAAGGATGTGTTGCTAGGTCAAGAGGAGGTCTCAGTGCTAATCCTAGACTTAGAATGGGACACTGTGAAGGTAATAGATTTTAAATGGCACCCACAACCTTCTCACCCACAACTTGGACTGGGGTCATAGATCCAGAGCAGACTGAGAAGAGGCGGGCACAGAGATTGACATTCTCTAGGGCAGTTTTGCAAGAAAGTAGACAGTTCATGGAAATAGAGTGGATGCCCACCAGAATGTTTGCTAAATTTGGGATGTTAGAACCATAACCCAACCCCCAGGAAAACTGGGTTTGAGAATTTAAATTGACCCAATAATCCCAAACCCCTTTTGCACAGCTAAAATACTCTTGTCTCCTCTCTTGAATAGCATTAGTGGCAGAAATCTCATGCAAGACTTCTGTTTTTCTGCCCCTGTCTTTGATGTATTCCCTTAACAAATAGTTGCAAATATGTCAGATAAGGAAGCAAGCTAATCTGTTTGCTGTTTCTGTCAACCTCTATAAAAAGCCCTATGCCCTTTTGTTTGGGGTCACGTGATTTGTGTATTGATCCCATGTGGCCAAAGTCGACTTTAATAAATTCTCTGATTAAAAATTAATATTTCTCAACTTGTCTCTATATCTTGGCACAACAGGGAATAGAGAAGTGAGGTAAGCAGGGAGAAAAATTTGAAACCTCTAGTCTTACAAAAATGAAAACTCTCTTTATATGTGTTTGGAAAAATAAAATACTATTGATAATTTTTTAAAAAGAAAGTAGGAATTTCAGAAGTAAGTAGAAACAGAATGGTTTGGTTCAGATCCCAGACTCAAAGCCTCTAGCCCAATCTGAAAAGGAATAGCCAAAACAGGAAGGCCAGACCAAAATCTAAATGGCTCAAAGGAAGAAGGTCCAGCAGAAGTTCATTCTTGCACAGACTCAAATCCATGTCGGCAACTTGTAAAGCTCAGGCTTTGCCCCATGTCAGACTCCTTTGGGAGCATTGATGTTTGGGAGCTTTGTCTGTTCCTGAGTTCTATGAATGACCCTAAGAAACTAGCAATAGTACTAGCTTAGACCTTGTCTCCAGAATTAAGAGAGGGAAAGCTTTAACATCAAGTTCAAAGTCAGTAAGTAGGCTGAAAGAATAAGCAAATGGAAAAGAAACTTATCTTGATGATCTATTATGTGGTAGGGACATTCAGAACACACACTCAGAAGAGACTAATTCTAAAACATATAAAATAAAGCCTGAGAGGAAAGAATTTAAAAACATACACACACACACACATACACACACACACACACACACACACACAGCTTGGAGATGAACTCAACTAGAATCTCTGGAAGAGATAAACCAAAAGTCTAAATAAAAAAAAAGTTTAAATATTTTTATGGAATATGGAGTACTGGAGGAAAAATGTTAGGAAAGGAATGGAAGCTATGGAAGAAAGAATTAGAAAGGCAAATAATTGACTGGCGCAAATGGTACAAATGGTACAAAACTTTTGTTGCTTGAAACGCCTTGAAAATTATAATGGACCAAGGAGAAGCCAATGACTTCATAAAGCAACAAGCAATATTAAAACAATGGCAAAAGATTGGAAAAAAAACTTAAGATCAAGTGTCTCAGAGCAAAACCAATTGGCCTGGAAAACAGAACAAGAAGAGAAAAAATAAGAATCATTAGAATGTCTGAATGAAATATCCAAAAAGTTTTTTTTAAGTGCCTAAGCATCATATTTCAAGAAACTTAAGGTCATCTCCTGAAAGAGATACTAAAATGAAAACTCCCAGCAGCATTATAGTCAAAATTCAGAGCTCCCAAGTTAAAGTAAAAATACTGCAAGCATCCAGAAAGAATTGAGTAGAGAGTAAAACCAGTCCTGATTATGCACTATCAAGGAGTGGATAAGTTGGAATATACCTTGGAAAGAAAAGGATATGGGCTTAGAGCCAAAAATAAACTACCCAAACCTTAATGAAGTAGAGAACTTCCAAGCATTCCTGATGAAAAGACTAGAGCTGTAGAGAAAATATGAAGTTCAAAAATAGGAGTTAAGCAAAACATAAAAAAGATAAATATGAATGTACAATATTAAAGAACTAAACGAGGATATACTTCTTACATTTAAGTTTGGGGAAATGTTGTATATATCTCCTTTGAACCATATCATTATTGGAGTTCTTAGAGGAAATCTAATTAGAAAAAGCCTGGGAATGCATCTGTTTTGTCTTGACAATCTAAGAAAAAAAATGGAAAGGGGAAGAGGAACACACTAGGGTTGGGGTGCAGAGGAAGGTTAGGGGAATTTATCCTCCATAATCAGAGTACACTAATAAATATCTAAACAAATGGGGAGGAGGGAGTGTAAAAAGAATGGGGCTGACTTTTGAATGTCACAGTTATCTAAACTTGTCAAAAGAAGGAAGAGCTCACATACAGAATTGAATATAGAAATCTATTTCCCACAACAGAGAAATAGAAAGGGAAAGGGAAGGGGAGAGAATTAGAGGAAGTGTAAATTAAAAGAAGGATTCAACCTAATCAAAAAACCTCTAAAGATGTACAAAAAAATTTATTGCTTATTTTGAAGTGGCAAAGAATAAAACTGTGAGATGGTACCTATAAATTGAGGCATGGATGGGCTAGTTATGATTCATAAATGTGATGAAATAGTATTGTCCTGATTTTTATCAATGTAGCAATCAACTAGGACTACAGAGCACTAATAATGTACTACTTAACAAGGGGTAAAGGACTCAATATAGAGTGAGACAATTTTCTTTTGGTTATGATCAATATGGAATTTGTTTTGATTGACTATATGTTTGTAATGAGTTTTGTTTTTCTTGTGTTCTTGTATGTGTGTATGTGTGTGCATATGCATACATTTAGGTTTTGTGGGAATGTGAGAAGATGAATCTTGGCTGATTAAAGTAAATAATTTTTTCAAGAAAGGATACTTTCTATGACATACTTTCTGTCATACCTGATTGAAATTTGATTACAATTTCACAATAATCCATCACATATTTTTATCAAATCATTGCCTAGAAAGCATAAAGAATTCAAAATCTGTATAACATGAGTTTTTTTAGTGCAAATATAGAAATAACTTATCAATCTATTTGTTTTACACTAAATTTTACCAGGAATAATGGATATATTGTAAGAAAAAATACAGACACACATATTGCATAATTGTATAACTATAGATATATATACACACACATAATAATATATGTTGCTATATGCACATATGGTTGTAAATATAGTTTTAATTAGATAAAAGTATAGATAATATGGGTACCTATATCAGTACTGCTATCTACTTCTTCCTGAACATAATCTGTTATTGGTAATATAATCATCATCATCATCATCATCATAAAAGTCTTTTAAAACTGACAAAACTTCCCATTGACCTTTGATGTACCTTAAATTTTGATTGTTTAATTACTTCTGTCTTCTATGACTTACAGACATGTAGCAGAGGAAGAGCAACCAAGTTTCCTCTCACCAATTCATATCACATCTAGTTCTTATGGATAAGATAATTTCTCTTTCTTAGTATGTACAGGAAAAATATTATCTAGGAGGGAGAAGATTTCTTTACAAAGTAGTTTCTTTGTGTCAAAAATCCAAGCACAAAGACAAGGGGAAGTATAATTCAAAGGAAGAACCTTGTTTTTCCACCTGCCAAATTTTCCTTTTTCTGTATTTCTTCATATCTGTACTATTCACTTTTTGATTATGAGAACTCCAGAAGGTTTAATTTTATGTCAGAGGAAAATTTAGAACTCTTTCAAAGTATAAACTCTCTAAACTAACTAAAATATACATTGTCAAAACAACAACAACAAAAAAAAAGATGACATACATTATAAAATTAAATATTCAGAGTATCATTTGTGTTTTTAAATTAATCAATAAAGTGACTGAAAACTATTTTTCCCCTGTGGGGTTGGTTTGTGTGTGTGTGTGTGTGAGTGTGTGTGTGTGTGTGTGTTTGTGTGTGTGTGTGAAGTTTATCACAACAGGTAGAATATAGCAAATCCATTTTCCTTTTGTTATTTCTGGATGTATTTTGTTGGGTTTGTCTTGTTAATGACTCAAAAAGGAATTGTTATTGAGTTAAGGGCTGCTAAGTTAAGAAATTGATTGACTTTTAGACATACCTAGTTTATTTGTCCCTTTGATAGTTGGAGGAACAAGAAGGCATACAAAAGCAGTGACTTCTTGGCAATATCATCATAAAGCCAAAAATAACTGATGAGTGGTTGGAATATAACTGAAAGTCACTCAGGGACTGAAATTTTACTTTTACTTACAGGAATATTTTATTCTTAATCAAGTTCTGTCTGTGTGTGACTCTTTAGGAAACCAGTGGTTCAGAAGTCTGGGCAGCACCTTTTTCAAAACTGGATGGACTAATACTAAAAATTGCTGATATTTAATTAGAGGACTTTGGTTTTAGAATTAGAAGACATCCCACCTGGACCTATCTAGATCCACCATCTCATTCTGCAGATGAGGAAATCGAGCCTTACAGGAGTTGAGGGACTTCTTGTAAAGTAATATTAAGAATATGGATCTAGATTTCAAAAGCAATTTAGTGCAAGTAATTTGAAAGCAGGAAACAGAAATTGGAATCAGGAAATTCAGGAGAATCAGGAAAGATCTTTTGTAAGAGGTTGCACAGGAAGTGAGCACTGAAGATACCAAGTGGGAATAAGGAGAGAGAATGTCACACATGGAAGAAACCTATCAAAGGCAGGTGGAAGGTGAGATATATCTATTAAACAGCAAATACTCCCATTTTGTTAATAAAAAAGCTGACATTAGAAGTGATTAAATGATGTATACAATCACATAGTTAATAAATGTCTGAGACAGGATTTGAACCTGGGTCTTCCTGATCTCAAGTCCACTACTTTTTCTATTTGTGAAAGAAAGCTCTAGAGTTAACTTTTGTGATGATTATGATGAGGAGGATAAGGATGAGGATGATAGGTATTATTGCAATCATTTTTCGCATCTTAGAGGTGTTAAAGTTCAGATAAAAAATTATCCTGGGACAAGCAGCTATCTTCCTACTATTCCAAACTAAAGTTTGGAAAAATATTTTGAGGTAGAAAAATAAGTATTTTTTATGATTGAAATAACAATGTTGGGATATAGTCAACTTCTCTATACATCTTTAGGTATGTGGAGCTAACCTGAAGATATTTACACCTCACAGTGGTTAAAAATGTCCTTAGTCTTTCTTCAGGCTTTTCAGGTCATGCCAGGAGGAACCCTGTTCTTCCCTAATTCTTACTTGTTTTTCAAGGGTCTGTGTTCATCTTGTTTGTTGGAGAAACCTGGAGAGCTTGAAATTTTCTCATCTACTCTGCCATCTTCCCAGCATCCTCCCACAGTAGAAATAATTAACAGAATGGGAAAATTTGAATTCATGATAGCAAATTTCCTGCCATCCAAAGATGAGAATGTGAACTTCATCCTGTTCTTACATAATCTTGATTCCTTCTGTTGGATGTTTCATTCCACTTCATTTGAAAATTATGATATTTGTTATGGCACTATCTCTCAAAAATGCTGTTAATCTTGTATAGGTCAATATTGTGTCTGGATCATTATGGGAAGCAGTTTTGCCTGAGGGAATTTTTACATTAGGTATTAGCCTTTTGTGTTCATTTGTGAAGGATGGAAAGCTTCTGGAATATAATTCTACCTACCACAAAACTGAATCTGCATAGATATTTAGTAAGTGATAATTTTTTTTGCACAATATGGTGAATTTTACATAGTTTCTCTTTCGTTTTTCCTCCTTGGAAGGTATGCATCAATCAATATGTCTAAACTCTATAAAGATAAATTTTAAGTAATTTCTAGTGGAAATAGTCTGATCTTGAATTAATACAAATCTCTCCATGAATCTTAACAAATGCATGCTACAGTTATTTTTCAATTTTTTTGGTTCTTTTTTTGGTTGTTTGTTTTTAAAGAACATTTCAATGCTTCTCTTTTATGAATACTTTAAAAATATAATTGACATCTAGGTCACTTCCAAGATAAACCACTTGGTATTGCATCTTTAGCTCAATGATTTTCAGAATATATAATTCAATTCTTTTCCATAATTTCTGGTGGTTGTAGAATAATTTTGGTATGTTTGCCATTAGAATGATGTTTGCTTTTCCTTTTATTTAACATGGAGATTTTTTTTTCTGTATACTTAAAGAATTTGTTATCTTTAGGACAGCTTAAATTTTACCATTATTGGTCTCAGAGTTTGAATCATAATTATTTTATTTATTTGGTTTTCTAGAAACAATCTGGATATTTTCAGTAGCTCTTTTTTTTTAGTATTCTAGAGTTGTTGGAAGTTTTCTTATATCTTGCATTTAGATATCCAAGTATTTTTGATTTGTTATATAAGCCTATAATCTTTAAAGTGTATCTATGCATTCTTTCTTTGTGATCTTATAGATTATAAATTCTGTTAACTTTTTTTTTTGTTTCTTTTCCTCTATATTGTTCCTTTTTTCACATTTTAACAAAAACATCTTCGATTTGTTCTTTCTCTTTCTTAAGGAAATTTGCTATCATGAATTCAAATTTTCCCATTCTGTTAATTATTTCTACTGTGGGAGGATTCTGGGAAGATGGCAGAGTAGATGAGAAAATTTCAAGCTCTCCAGGTTTCTCTAACAAACAAGATGAATACAGACCCTTGAAAAACAAGTAAGAATTAGGGAAGAACAGGGTTCCTCCTGGTATGACCTGAAAAGCCTGAAGAAAGACTGAGGACATTTTTAACCACTGTGAGGTGTAAATACCTTCAGGTTAGCTCCACAGAAATGGAAAGTAGATAGCCCTGGGGATATCCGGGTTTGGAGCAGACTTCAGCACAAACCAAAGGAACTTTCATCTCCCACATAGTATGGGTAGTAAAGGTCTGAGTTGGAAAGGCCTGAGGGAAGCTCTTTTCAGAATGAATGTAGAGCTGCAGAGATGCAGAGATGCACAAGGAGGAACCAGCACATCTGATAAGCACATCTGATAAGTGCTGAAGCAATGAGGCAAGGATTTTATTGACCCTGAGCTCTTATAGAAGTGTGGAGTTCTTAATTTGGGGGTCCAGGTGAATTTAAGTGAAGCCAGAGAAACCACTCTCCTCACCCCAGGATTAGAGGTACTTACTCTAATAGTTCTCATTTTTAAAAAAATGAACAGGTAAAGAAAAGAGGACTCAAATTAATAGAAATTTACTGTGGGAATAGGTAAGACTGGGGTTCATTTTCAGAGTAACATTAAATGAGTACCTGCCCAGAAAAAATTTATAGAAGAACTCAAAAAAGACTTTAAAAATCAAGTGAGAACGACTGAGAAAAGGCTGAAAGAATAGTCATAAAAGAAAAACAAGATTATGAGAAGAAACTAGAAAAAGGGGATCCAGAGCTTAAAAAAGAAAATAATTCTTTCAAAATTAGAAATGGGTAAAGAAAAGCCAGTGAAACTATAAGAGACTAAGAAATAAAACAAAATATAAAGAATGAAAAAAATATAGAAAAGAATACGAAACATATAACAAAAACAACAGATCTGGAGAACAGATCAAGAAGAGAAAATATAAGAATGATTGCACTATCTGAAATATATGACCAAAAAAGAACATTGACACAATAATAAAAGAAATAATCAAACTTCTCCTGAAGTGAAAGAACACAAAGGGAAGAAAAAAAGTTTACTGATAACCACTTCAAAGAGATCCTACCATGAAAAGACATAGGAACCTTATTATTAAATTTTGAAACTTCTAATTTAAAGAAACAAATGAACAAAAAACAATTCAAATATACTTAAGTTACAATTAGAATTATACACGATTTATGACCAGCTACAATAAAAGACCACAGGTCCTGGAATATTATATATTGTCAATCAAAAAAAAATTAAGCCTCAGGCCAAAAATATCATTTTCAGCAAAATTAATCATAATATGGAATAAAATAAATTATTTCTGTTATGCAGGTCAATTTTTTTTGAGATTCATATGGTATTCATTATTAAAATCATCAAAATTATGAAAACAACTTTGTAATATTTATAATATATGTAATATTTCACAAAAGAAGACATTTCTGGGAAAATATTGAAATTAAATTAACTTACAATGCAAAAGACAATTTTAATGCAAATACAAATTCCAGTGAAAATGGAATTTCAGTGAATTTTATTTTTCAGTGAAAATTATTTTACTGAGTTTTTCTCTTAAAGGGCAATGTTTAAAAATATAAAGAAATGTATAATATATATCTAACTGATGCAAACTGAACAAAATATTTATTATTTTTCACACATAAATTGTTCTCTATGGCTTTGAAATTCCCTTTTCTTTCTGTAATCTGCTTTATCAGTCTATTTCAAAAGGAGCTAAGCCTCACAATAAAATTAAAAGAGAAAAATAGCACATAAAAAATTACCTTTACCATCAATAATTGCCCACAGTGTTCTCTCAACCTATTCAGAAATCACACGTTTAAATCAAATTTGGGAGGAAATAGTAAAATGTACATCAACTTCAATGTTAGATAAAAGTATTTTGTTCTTGATTTTTCTTGGCATTTTAAGATTTGGTGATACAGACACCAAATAAAAAGGTGCTTTGTTGGCTTAAGAAAGAATTGAGTATAGAGTGAATGATACCATAAATAATCAATTTATTTATAACAAGCCTTTCCAAATTTGCAAAAACAGCGTTTAAATTATTTTCTTCAATTAAAAAATGTTGTATAGAGAGCTATATTAAAAAAAATTAAAAGTCTAAGTCCCAGCTTCTTAAAGTGTGGTTTATGATCCCATATAGGTTTTGTAACTGAATTTGGGGGTCATGAAATAATTATTTTTATGAGTAAATGCATGATTTAAATTTCTGTTTTATTTGGGCATATATGCCCAGAATCATATAAAAAATTCTTGGGCAAAAAGGTATTGTGAGTGGAAAAAAATTTAAGAAGTCCTGTTGTAAATGACTTGTATAATCTATATTGATTTTATACTTGGCAAATAAAATATATTTTTATATTTAAATAAATTTTCAGAATTATCAGTGATTTTACCCTATTCTTTAAAAGGAAAAGAAAAAACTAAAATAAAAAACCCACACCCTTAATTTGTCTTGAAAGTACTAGTCAAAAGGAAATAAAGAAAAGAAAATAATGATATGCCCTACTTTCCATTGTTATTTAATTGTGGTAAATATACCCGAAATTCTTTTGCAGCTTGGAAAGAACCAAATAGCTTTTTTAGATGGGCACATGCCTCCAATAGACCCTCTTTGGTAGTTTCACCTATGTGATATCTAGATAAGGGTTTCTGATAAATAGCATAGTCACTTTGATCCACAATGGCATGAGAAGAAAGAATTTCTTTTGAAAATGTTAAACAACTTTCTTGATCAAACTTACTTTCATAGCATGAATCCCACATTTCAGGTTTACTTTGTCTGATGAACCTTTTGTATTCAAACAAAACATTTTCATCATCTTCCATGATCACCTTTCCATCTTTAGACCAACTACAACTACTGTTGGTTCATTGGGCTTTTACTTTTTTAAGCTTCTTGGTTTTCTGATTTGATTTGCAAATTGCTCTATCTCTGAGGCAGAATTACTATTATTTGGGAGTTCAATAGAATTTGAAGAAAAAGTCTGGCTCTCCTTATTTTTCATTTAATATTTCTTTGCTAAGATATTGCTTTGGCTTATATGTATGAATGTCACCCCTGAAGGGCCTTTGAATTCCACTGTTATAGCATAGACATTTCTACTGTTATAGACATTTAACAAGGCTTTGTGAAAATTGTCTATCCATTACAACATAGCCATCTCATAAGGTTATATAAAACTATTATTATCAATTTTATTAAAGTTTATGTTGACTGCTGTTACACATATGTATAGTGCATTAAGGGTTTCCTTCTGTTGGAATTTTGATGTGTTATCAATATTGTGCTTATTGAGAATTATACAGATTTTTCAAAGAACTTTATATATACATACACATATATAAATATATATGCATATATGTATGTGACTGAATATAATCCATTTCATTTGTTCCTCACTCCAACTTTGAGAGGTAGACATTGCACATATTTAATTATCACTTTTATTGAAAATGAAATCAAGTCCAAGAGAATCCAATAGTTGTCCAGAGTCCCTTAGAAAAATAAGGATTGTAAAAACAAAAAAGAAGAAAAGAAAAAAAAGAAAAATAAGGATTGCATATCATTTTAGAATCATAGAATTGCAGATTTATTAACTTAGAATTTCATTAGAGGGACCCTTCCTCAGAAAGATATTGCAGAGAAAACATTGTGGATTTAGAGTTAGAACATCTAATTTCCTTGCTTCCACCCATTATCTGTGTGATCATGTGTAAGTCATTTAACCTTTGTGAGCCTGTTTTCTCACATATAAAAAACAGGATGTTTCTAGAATTTATTTTTAGCTCTTGATTTATTATCCTGACCCAAACTACAGATCTTATCTGTCATATCTCTACAACATGGCCATCCAGTTTCTTCTGGAAGAAATACATTGGTGGGGAATCCACAACTATCTCAAATATCTAATTTCATTTTTGGACAACTATAATTGGTAGGATTATTCTTCCTATTTGCATCTATTACTAATTCTTTATACTGAAGACATGTTGAATAAGTCTGATATCTCTTCCACACAATCACTCTCTAAATATTTGACAGTTTTTATTGTGTCACACTTTTATAAAATTATTTTTCAGCCTAAAATAATTCTAGTTCCTTCAACCAGTCCTTGCATGGCATGGTTTCAAGTTCTCCCCTGGATGCCATCCAGCTTGTCAAAGTCACTTCTTTTGTGTGTTGTACAGAACAGAACACAATATTCCAGATGTCATCTATCTTGTCTTGTGTTGCCAAAAAATCTGTGAATGAAAAATAAGCAGTATGTTCCATGATCTCACAGAGATTGAAATCTTACTGGGGAGGAAAGATGAACACATTTGAAACAATAGTAAAACAACATTAAGACATGTAATGAAGTGATGGATTGTGAGGACTGGATTTCTAGTCATAGTAAGATGAGGTGACATCTGAAAAAGGTATCATACTATCTTCAAATATTTTAACTCTTTAACTAGACAGGACTATGTTATTCCTGGACAGTGATATATCACAACTAGATAGCATTAAAAATGCAAGCAGAATATGGACACATTTCAAAAGCAGGGGAAATAATTAGCAAATTCATGTCTTATGCTTTTAGGTATGCTTCTACTCTTGCAAATATTGATATGTTAAATTAAATGCTACTCTCCTAGTAAAAGGGTATTTCTGAGGTGGCAAAGGATGCTTGTGAAATTTAAATAAACTTGTGTCTACTTTGCTGTATTAATTTGCTTGTGTGTGCTAATTATTTTCAATCAAAATGGGAGAGAACAGGTGACTTAGTACTTAGAAGAATTATCTTATTTAGGAATATGTGGATTCAAACTTTTCTTCTAATAAGGTGTTTTTGCAAATTATTTAATCTCTACCTTAATCTTAAACTTAAATGGTTAAATCAATTCTTCAAGTGAATCAATAGATATTCTTTATCCTAATGAAATTGCAGATCTGCTTCTTCCTCCAACATTCTCCAAAATTACATCTCAAAGCAAGTCTCAAACTTTGGGGTCAAAATTCTAAATATTATATTTTCAAATTGTTTTCCATGTTTTAGAAATTAGCTAGTATTGGTTTGAAAAGTAATATAGATACAGGTCACATAACATAATTCAAGTCCATCTTTGATGCTATGGACAATTGTGATAGTTTCCTTTGCCTCAGTTTTCTCATTTGTAAAAGAAGTGGTTGGACTAGATTGTCTCTCAGCTCCCTTTCACTTCTCTTTTACTTGTCATAAGATCTAGTTATCACCTATCTGTGAATGCTAATAGAGCAATTCAACATGAGGTTTAACAGGTACATTACTATCACTGTAGTTGGGTATTCCTAAATTATCTGGTATTTATCTTGTATACAGTTAAATATTTACATGTTATCTCTGTGAGAACAGGGGCTTTTGGGGGAAAGGGAGGAAACAAGGGTCTTTCTTATTCCATGACCTGACACATATTTGATATATAATTAAAACAACAAAAAATTGATTGATTAGAATAATCAATACTATCCCTAACAGTGATACTGGGACTCAGATTCAAATGCAATGTGTCAGCTTGGCTATTGGTAGTAAAGAAATGATAAACATCTATGCTACTTTTTCTCTTGACTCTATTCACTTTTTTTTGATTTTTTTTATTATAGTAACTTTTTATTGACAGAATCCATGCCAGGGTAAATTTTTTTTTTATAACATTATCCCTTGCACTCACTTCTGTTCCGATTTTCCCCTCCCACCCTCCACCTCCTCCCCTAGATGGCAAGCAGTCCTATATATGTTGAATATGTCCTAGTATATCCTAGATACAATGTATGTGTGCAGATCCAAACAGTTTTCTTGTTGCACAGGGAGAATTGGATTCAGAAGGTAGAAATAACCTGGGAAGAAAAACAAAAATGCAAACAGTTTACATTCATTTCCCAGTGTTTTTCTTTGTGTAGCTGCTTCTGTCCATCATTGATCAATTGAAACTGAATTAGGTCTCTTTGTCAAAGAAATCCATTTCCATCAGATTACATCTTCATACAGTATCGTTGTTGACGTATATAATGATCTCTTGGTTCTGCTCATTTCACTTACCATCAGTTCATGTGATTTTCTCCAAGCTTCTCTGTATTCATCTTGCTGGTCGTTTCTTACAGAACAATAATATTCCATAACATTCATATACCACAATTTACCCAACCATTCTCCAATTGATGGGCATCCGCTCAAGGGTGTGCACATAGCCACTACAAACAGGGCTGCCACAAACATTTTGGCACATACTGGTCCCTTTCCCTTCTTTAGTATCTCCTTGGGGTATAAGCCCAGTAGAAACACTGCTGGATCAAAGGGTGTGCACAGTTTGATAACTTTTTGGGCATAGTTCCAAACTGCTCTCCAGAATGGTTGGATTCGTTCACAACTCCACCAACAATGTTATCAGTGTCCCAGTTTTCCCACATCCCCTCCAACACTCATCATTATTTTTTCCTGTCATCTTAGCCAATCTGACAGGCGTGTAGTGGTATCTCAGAGTTGTCTTAATTTGCATTTCTCTGATTAATAATGATTTGGAACACTTTCATATGAGTGGTAATGATTTCAATTTCATCATCTGAAAATTGTCTGTTCATATCCTTTGACCATTTATCAATTGGAGAATGGCTTGGTTTCTTATAAATTAGAGTCTTGACTCTATTCTCAATAAAGACAGCTGCATAATAGAACAAGGAGATCCTGGTGTTGAATGCCTAGGCACGTTTAAGCTACTGTGGCTCCATTGCCTTGTTTACAGCCAAATCTTACCCTCTTCCTCTGTCAGGGTCCTAAATAACTTAAGCGGGATGTGATCACTATTTTCAAATATTTAATAGATTATCATGTGGAAGGGACATTATTTTTGTTCTGCTTAATTCTAAGGGGAAGAATCTAAAGCAATAATTTGAAAATGAAAGAAGTAGATTTATGCTCCATGAAAAGCTCATATCCTTACAATTATAAGTATCCCAAAGTATAATGTAGTAGTTGTATCTTCTTTAGAGGCCTTTAAACAAATGCTTTATAACTTTCCTGCCATGTATTCATTTTGAGTTATGAGATAAATTAGAAGCAATTTATATGTGTGTGATGGACCCCTTTGGACAATATGGTAAAGTTTATGGATACTTTCTCAGAATAATGTTTATTGTTTATAATTATAAATGAAGAAAATGCTAAATTAGAGGTCAGTGAAATCGAAAATAAAATTCCCCCCCTCCCATCCATATATCTGGACTTCCTGAAATCTTTCTATGGATGCTAAACTAAATAGACCTTGAGAGCCTTTCAAATTCTCAAATTCTGCCGAGAACCATTTTCAGAAAGTATTGGTAAATGATATTGTGTCTGTTTGTTAACTACAATCAGCCTCCCTATGGAAACATCAATGTTTTCTACCTGAAAATTCATGTTCTGATCCATTCTGCCACTGAGATGCACTACTTTCTCTGCTGTGCTAAAATATAGACATTGCATACATATATATGGCAAAAATCTTTGAGTGTATGTTCAAAGAACACATGTTCATTATTGTGTTGCTACTCATTTAAGAATTATATTGGTTCAGCCTCAAGTCCCTATCAGCTCTGGAATAAGGAACATATGGGTTAACATTCCACCTCTGACATTTGCTAGCTATGTGACCATAAATGGGCTTCCATGTCCTCAACTGTAAATAATACAACAGTAATAATAGAAACATATTACACACTAAGACAGGACAATTTTTTTTAATTTTTTGATAATTTTAAGAGTATATAAATAACAATGCATACATTCATATATGTATTATTTTTAAAATATATGACTAGATCAGTGTCAGTTATTATTATATAACATAATATAAATAGATAAGGATAGAAGAAGGAAAAAGATAAACACTTATTGTTTTAGGATTGTGCTAAGTAATTTATATATATATATGACCTAACTTTGTCCTCAAAACAGGGCTGGAGGCCGCTAGATCCCACAATGCATACAGCACCAGCCCTGAAGTCAGCAGGACCTGAGTTCAAATCTGACCTCAGACATTTAACACTTTCTATCTGTGTGACCCTGGGCAAGTCACTTAGCCCCAATTGCCTCAGCAAAACAAAACAAAATAAAGCAAATCAGCTCTGGAATGTAGGTGCTATTATTATCCCCATTTTATACTTAAGGAAACTGAGGTAGAACAGTTAAGTGACTTGGCAAGATCACATAGTTTGTGTCTGTGGCAGGATTTGAATTTAAATCTTCTTGTTTCTAGGCCCACTGCTTTATTCTCCATACTACATAACTATTTTTTAAAACTAGATTGATAATTCCTTGATGAGAAGGGCTATATTATTTATTTATTAATTAAAAGGTCTCTGGAAATCATCCATTTAGTAAAGATTTATTTAGAACCTTCTATGTGCAAAATATGCCAGAGTGTAGGAAAATAAGAAAGTTGGGAGAAGTGGCTTCTTTTTTTCCCTTTTTTTCCTCCCCTTCCTCCTTCTCCTTCACTAATTAAATGCAAAATAGGATAAGATAGATCATGAAAAAATGAAAAACATTTACTTTAGAGCCCAAGTTTTACCACATTATGTCTGTGTGACCCTGGGTAAGTCACTTAACCCTGTTTGCCTCAGTTTTTTTTTTCCCCACCTGTAAAATAAACAGGAGAAGGCAATGGCCAACTACTCCATTATCTTTGTCAGGAAAATTCCACATGGAGAGTAGACATGACTGAAATGACTGAACAACAGCAAAAGTCGGTTACGATCCCTAAATGAATCAGGGAGAGAACTTACAAGGAACTGTCTATCAAAATGCTATGCATGGGATACATTGGATTTGCTTAGGATCATAGAGCTAGCATTGAAAAGGAATATAGAGGTCATTTCTTCCAGTCCTCTCAATTAGTCAATAGGCATTTATTAAGTGATTATTATGTGTCCGGCAGAGTGCTAAGAACAGAGAAGGGGAAATAAAAAGAAGGATAGGAAAACTCCTGTCCTCAAGGAGCTTGTAATCTAATGAGAGGAGACAAGAAGCAAACAAATATCACAAGATATAAATGAGATAAGTGAGAAATGATTGAGAAAGTGAAGGTGAGTATGAGGGGTAAAGAAAAGACAACTTCTCGTGTCTTCCAAAGCTACCTCTTTGTTGAATACTTCCAATGTCAGCTCTTCTTGGACTTTTATTTCTCTGCTAACAATCCCTCTCACCATTCTAATGAATCTAATGGAGCAAATCTGTGTTTTATGTTTCTTGCATTTTATGTTTCTTGCATTCTTATGTGACTCTTTTTGCATCTTTTGCATTTTCTGTGATGAGGGAAATAAAATAGCAATAGGCAATTATACACTTTATGAGTGCCTTTGAGTTAAGGGCCCTATTCCCTGACTTTGGTGAAATGCATCTGTGAGCCAATCATAAGCTTTTTTTTAGAGATTTCCTTGAGATTTATCTCTGACATGGAGAAAAGTCATGGAAAAGTTGATAGAACCCCAAATGATCTGAGCCCACAGATCTTCAGGAGGAGGGGAGAAAAGGATTAAAAGCCACAGTCAATGGGAAACACTTAAAATGAAGATCATATTAATTGCTCTTCCTTCCTTACAGAGTTGGTGTAAGGACACTTTGTATATCACAAAGCACCATATAAATGGAAGCTATCATCATTATTATTACAACCCATGAAAAATTTATTTGATAGTTCTGTTTGAATCCTAATTTTGAACAGAGTTCTGGTTCTACTTTAACAGACTCTTTCCACTGTTTAGACAAACAGTGAATATTTTTAAACAGAACTCCAAAATTCATCATTCTCATGCATGGAAAATAAAACCATATGAATTATATAGAAAAGTCAGGAAGTTAGTATGACTCAGTCTAAAACTAGAATTTCTCTTGAATATTCTAAACAATAGGCCCTCTCTTTAGCCCTGACATTTAATGGATGGATAGAGGGAGGGAGAGAGATCATTGTGCAAATGTTTTGTCTTCATGGTGAGGAAACCAAATCTGAGCCAGACATGTGCCAGGACCTTATCAAAAGGAAATTAACCACACACAACTTCCATTTGGTTGACTCCATCTATTTTAAACTTTAGTGCAAACCAGCACTACAGGTGGGATTGAAAAATCTTTTTCTATTCTTCATTTTATGAACATGGATGATTTGATGTGAAAAAGAGTTGTTAATTGCATCTCTCTTTCAGAAGTCATCAGCTTGCCATCTATTTGCTAAAAATAATGGCAAACAACTTTGTCCAATAATGATAAACTAAACATAGCTATGTGCAAATTCTTTATCACTTTTAGCAACCAGTATTGCATTGTACTACTCTCCTCAATGTGTGAAACATTTAGACATTAGATAAACCTCATGTTAAGAATCCCTAAGTTTTAGACAGTAGCCTGGTATGCTTTAAGATTAAGTGATTTGTCCATGATCGAAAAAAAAAAAGTATGAATCAAAACTTGACCAATTCTTCCTGACTCTAAGGCAAAATTTTTATCTCCTGAGTCATGGTGATTCTCAATTGATTAGTTTTTTTTCAGGAAAACAAAATACAAACCTGGTATTTGAGGTCTAGTATCATTTGGCTCTAAACTATCTTTCTAGCATAATTTCATATAAATTCCAAGCTGTATCCCAGCTGTTGCCCTTCTCATATTCCAAGGGACTGGGTGGGGGGGGGGAAATAGTGGGCAGAAACATGTGATCCATCATGATTTTAAATAGCAGAATGTATACATCAAACTAAATAGTGTATAGGAGAAATAAATCCAAAGGCCAGAGTATTGGTTTAAAGCCAGAGAGAGGTCTGCCTAGGGTAGGGAAGGCAACAATGGAGGAAGTAATACAAGGCAGTGGGTGATTTGCTGTTTCTCATTCAAAACTTCCGAAACTGAATCTTTATATGGTAAAAATGCTCTAGTACTGCTCTATCTCCCTCTTGAATTATATTTAGTGTTAGCTAAAATCCTGCTTTCTACACAAAGCCTTTCCTGATTTCCCTTAATGCTAGTGACCTTCTATTGTTGATTATCTTCAATTTAACCTGTTCCTGTCTTATTTATGCAGATAGCCTTCACAGACACTTTTCACAATAAAATTTTCATCTTACAAATTCAAAGCTTTGTTTTTGGTTTTCTTCCACTAATGCTACTATTTATTTCATGCACCTTCCCATTCCAAGAGTCAATGTACATAGAACCTCCAAGCTCTATGTAAATGTCAGTTTTTTTTCATTCATCCCTAATGTTTTAGTCTACCTTTATTGCTATTAAATCTCACTTGATTTTCCATAATTGAGAAGGGATAAACGCAAGTATGCTGTTTCAGCCACTGGATAAATCAGAACCCTTTTTCCATATGCCTGGAAACACTTTCATACCATTATAGGTAAGCCAAAACAGCTGCAGCCCATGCCTACCCCCCCCCCATCCATTCTTATGCTAGTGCCCTATATTCTGTAGAGATGCTCAAAACTGAACTTAATTATTTTTATGAGGTAATTTAAAAAACTCTAAAAAAGATCTAACAAAATAAAATGAGAGCCATATATATATATATATATATATATATATATATATTTCATTTATATAATGAAAGCACTGATTCAGAGAGGATCAGGAAAAAAAGGAGTGTTAGACACCATTGTCATCAGCCATATTTGCTATTTAGAATTGAATTTGAAAGGAAAAGGGAGGAAAACATCTCATTTATATTTCCCTAGCTTCAAGAGAACCCTTGCCAGGAACACTCTTTGAAAATTGAGGGAATCCCATGTGCTCAAGCTTTTCTGTCAGAGTCTAAGAGAAAGCTACATACTACATACTCCCTGCTACATATAACAGCTTTCCTTTACTACTCCTTAAGTTTCTCTCCTAGGATTCTTGAGAACCTTAACTAATACCTTTAAATTCAGTAAAATCACATATGCACATTTTGAATCACAATATCTACTGATGTGCAAAATACTATTTATTTAAGGGAATATTTTCTTTACTGTTCATGTTGTTTAATTATGAGCACAAATAATCCAAACCCCAAATGGGTTAAAGTTAGAAAAGACAGAGTGCTGAGCTGGCATTTGTTTAAAAGTCTACCAAAGTAGATGTCTCCTTCAGGTTCCACTGTATGCTTACATCTCCAAGCAACTTCAAGGGAAGATTGAAAGTAAAAATAAATATTAGTTAACATGACGAATACTACTTAGAATATTCAAATGACATGAAGAAAGCAAATCCTGAATTTTCATTCTCTCCTCAACTACTCAAGGAGGGAGGAAGAATCCTTTCAGAGAAAAGATATTTAGACTTTATTCTCTAGTTATTAAAGATTGAATAATCATCACGTTGAATTCTAATTTTCCACTCTCATAATGAGTTTTTATATGGAGATTGGTTTACATGGAATTTTTATAGCCATTCAATTTAATTTCATTGACACTGACATATTTATTGTATTCCTACTAAAGCATTAACTTAAGTTCCCATTCATTTGTCACCATAGCCCATTTAAAAAAATAAAAAAAGTAAAAAAAGCAATATCTTGAAATAATTATTTCTCTAATAAAACTTATAACCAAAATTAAGATATGTTCATAGGATCATAAATCTAGAGACAGAAGAGACTTAGGTATGTCCACTCTACTCATGTTGCAGATACAGAAATCAAGGAAGGGTCACAAAGACAATGAAATTTGAACCAGGCCCTTTGAGGAAAAGCTGTCTTCCAGCTCCAAGACATAGAACAACCTGGATAAGATCTCCCTGTGTATGTGTATACATATGTATACACACACACACACACACACACACACACACACACACATGGAGAAAGATACACATAGAGGTAGATATAGATCAAGATAGATACATAGGTATAGAAATATAGTATGGAAATAGAGATGTAGAGATTTAAATAGAAACTTAGATTTAAATATAAATTTAAATATAGACAAAGATATATAGATAGATATAGGGACATAGATATATAGACATATACATAGTTATATATAGAGATCGATATAGATAAAAGTAGATATGTATATAAATATATACATATATATGATATAAACATACATATGTGTATATATACAACACCATTATATATATATATATATACACCTACATATATATTATATATACATATATGCACATACTTATGACATATTCATTTGCCATTGGGATGGCTTTAGAGTGGAGGCCATCCATGGCTCCAGTATGGAGGCCATCCATGGCACAATGGCTTTAAAGTGGAGGCCATCCGTGGTTCCAGAGCAAAAGCTGTCCATGACACCATGGCCAGGAGGCCGTCTATGGCACCATGGCTTTAAAGTGGAGGCCATCCATGGCACCATGGCTTTAAAGTGGAGGCTGTCCATGGCTCTAGAGCAGAAGCCGTCTGTGGCAACATGGCTTTAGATTGGAGGCCGTTCTGTGGCTCCAGAGTAGAGGCCATCCATGATACCATGGATTTAGAGTGGAGGCTGTCTGTGGCTCCAGTATGGAGGCTATCCGTGGCTCCAGTATGGAGGCTGTCCGTGGCACAATGGCTTTAGAGTGGAGGCCATCTATGGCTCCAGAGCAAAGGCTGTTTGTGACATGGAAGACAAGACATCTGAACCACCAGGCCACAGAAGCTGAGACATCTGGAACACCAAGATATGAGAAATGATCTGGGACCACCAGGCCACGGAAGGTGAAACATCTGAAACACTAAGACATGGGAAATGATCTAGACCATGAGGCCACAAAAGGCAAGACAGCCAGACTATGATGGCACGGAAGACAAAACATCTGGACCACCAAAATGTAGGAAATGATCTAGACTGCCATAGAAGACAAAACATCTGGATCACCAGGCCATAGAAGATGAAACATCCAGACCATGAGGCCATGAAAGGCAAGACATCCGGACCACCAGGCCATGGAAGGCAAGACATCTGGACCACCAAGACATGGAAAAACATCTAGACCATGAGGAAATGGAAGACGAGACACTTGGACCACCAAGGTGTGGGAAATGATCTAGACCACGAAACCATGGAAGGCACGACATCTGAATCATGAGGCCATGGAAGATGAGACATCTGAACCACCAGAATTATATTCTAGATTTCAGAGCTTCAATTTAGAAAGCATTCTTTTCTAGATTCTTTTATGGACCCTCCATCTTTCTTGATTCTTTTCTAGAGCCTCAATCCAGAAAAAACTCTCCCAAAATTCTTTTTTGGATCTTTCACAGTTTCTTCATTTTTTCTAGAGCCTCAATCCAGAAAACCTTTTTCTAGGTTCTTTTTTAGAACCTCCATTCTAAAGCCATCTTGCCACAGATGGCCTCCACCCTGGAGCCACAGATGGCCTGCACTCTGGAGCCACAGATGGCCACCACTCTGGTGCCATGGACAACCTCCACTCTGGAGCCATGTTACCACGGATAGGCTCCACTCTGGACCCATGGATGGCCTCCTCTCTTGAGCCATGAACAGCCTCCGTTCGAGAGTTATGGTGCCATGGACAGCCTCCACTCTAGTGCCTCTACTCTGGAGCCATGGATGGCCTCCATTCTGGTGCCACAGATGGGCTCCACTCTGGAGCCACAGACGGCCTACATTCTGGAGTCATGGACAGCCTCCACTCTAAAGCCACAAATGGCCTCCACTCTGGTGCCATGGAGGCCTCCACTCTGGAGCATGGTGTCACAGACAGCCTTTGCTCTGGTGTCATGGTGCCACAGACAGTCTCTACTCTGGAGCTATGGTGCCATGCATGGCCTCTACTCTAGTGCCATGGACAACCTTTGCTCTGGTCCCATGGACAGCCTCCACTCTGGAATCACAGATGGCCTCCACTCTGGAGCCATATTGCCACAGACAGCCTCCACTCTGGACCCACATGTGGCCTCCTTTCTTGAGCCACAAGCAGCCTCCGCTTGAGAGTTATGGTGGCATGGACAGTCTCCACTCTGGTGCCACAAACGGCCTCCACTCTGGAGCCATGGATGGCTTCCACTCTGGAGCCACGGATGACCTCCATTCTGGTGCCACAGAGGCCTCCACTCTGGAGCCATGTTGCCACAAACAGCCTTCGGTCTGTTGCCATGGACAGCCTTTGCTCTGCTTCCATGCTGCCACATACAGCCTCCACTCTAAAACCATTGTGCCATGGACAACCTTCGCTCTGGTGCCATGGTGCCATAGATGGCCTCCACTCTGGAGCCACAGATGGCCTCTCTCTGGTGCCATGGACGGCCTCTGCTCGAGAGCCATGGTGCCACGGATGGCCTTCTCTCTTGAGTCACAAGTAGCCTCTGCTCAAGAGTTATGGTGCCACAAATGGCCTCCACTCTGGAACAATGGATGGCCTCCACTCTGGAGCCACGGATGGCCTCCACTCTGGTGCTATGGATGCCCTCCACTCTGGAGTCACAAGGGTTTGTGCACATGAGACTGGGGACCACAAGACTTGGGCTCACAAGAGGTCAGGGCCACGAGCCTGAGGATCACGAGAGTCAAGGCCATAAGCCTGGGGACCACAAGAGTTGGGGCCACGAGCCTGGGGACCATGAGAGTTGGGGCCACAAGCCTGGGGACCACGAGCCTGTGGACCATGAGAGTTGGGGCCACAAGACTGGGAACCAAAAGAATTGGGGCCACAAGAGTCAGGGCCACGAGACTGGAGTCCACGAGCCTGGGGACCACAAGAGTCGGGGCCACAAGATTGGGGACCATGAGATTTGGGACCATGAGGAGTGCCTTAAATGATTTAATTTAAATGATTAAATGAAGTCAGCTCAATTAAAAAGGTCAATTTAAAAGTCAGATCCAAAATCAAAGTTCCATAGTCTAGGTAAATTTCAGGTTTCCAGGGATAATAACAAAAGATGTGCAGTGAATTTAGGGCATATCATTTTGTCCTTAGAGATAGAAACTATACCAGAGAAGTTGTGAAGTTTACTTTGAGGGGGAAAAAGCCACAAAAATGTTAATCTTTATTTCTTTGCTCTGGCAATCTTCTAACACATATATAGCACAATATAAGCCTATTCCTATCCTATCAGTTGCTTTTTTTTTAAAGGAACTTCCCTCTTTATTGGATCTTAAATGTTTAAAAATTCATTTAAACATAAAGATCCATGCCTTAAAATAGATTTTTTTTCTCAATATTGATTAGGTAAAAATTCATTTTGCAGATTATGATATCTAATTTCTTTCTTGTCAAGTGTTTGGTAAATAGCACATATTGAAGTGTGAAGGTGTTTTGGACAAGAAGGTAGAATTTTTTTGTATAACACTGCGATTACCCCAGATCTCCCCTCAAATCTTCAGAAAAACCCACCCAAGCTTCAAGGGTACTCAGTCCACCTCCCCTGATGAACCACACTGATGCATATACTCTATCAAACTAAGAAGATTAAGTCATATAGTTCAAAACAATGAAGTAAAAAACAAAGTTTTATCACACACACACACACACACACACACACACACGGTGCACTCTAACATAAAGACACAATTAATAGACAAAGTGGAAAAAGTACATGGAAGGCAAAACAAGAACCTGAGTTCTTATTTGAGGAACACAGGTATAGGGAAGGACTATCTATGTCAATATGTTTGTGTGATTAGGGGATATGCACTTGGGGGCAGTTGGCAATTCTTATACTAAAAGGCCATCAGAGACTTTGGGGCATACCATCCTCTTCCTCTCTCTGAGCCCTCTTCCCTTGGTGTGCTCTCTCCTTGGTCCTGAATATGTATCACGCTGTCTTACTCCAATTTGGCTTTCACACTTCTTTTGCTCCGCCTATCTCTAGGCTTCTCTGTTCTTTAGTTGGCACATCACTCCATTGATGTTATGATCGTTACTGAGAATTTATCTCTGCTACCATTTGTAATTTTATCTCTTCAGGACTCTTAAACCATCTCTTGTTCCTTCTACAAGGATCCCATGAGTAGAAAACCTCTTTTGATGGAGGACAATTCACTGGCACTTTATTTGTAACTGGAGGCCGTGAGCCACTACATCCAACTAAAAGGCTATCAGGACAAAAATTAGGCAAAGTAGCTCCAAGCTTAGAGTTAGGAACTGCCAAATTCCTTTCCAGTTTTGTATGGAAATGATGGAGCCAGGACAAAAGATAGCAACATTATTATATGCTGCTCACCTGACTCACATTCATACCCTGATCATGTGTATAGGCCAATGGTAAAACCCTCTAAAATAGGCATGTATTTTGGCAAGTGAAAAACCTCACTATCTCTTTACATTTGAAAATTTTTTATTTTAGAAATCTCTATAGGAAGTAATATTTGCATTTCTCTCCAAGCAATATAAATGCTTCATTTAAACCAGTAAAGTTCAGCATAATTTATTTTTTTCTCTTTTTAAAAAATTTACTATGCACATATTTATAATCCATCTTTCCCACCATTCTTTTTGGACAACAACAAAAAAATAAAACTCATTATAAATATGTGTAGTCCAACAAAATAAATTCCCACATTGGTCTTGCCAGTCTTGTTCTTCATTTTAATTCCATCACCAACATGATTTGAATGGTGAATTTCATCTATAGTATTCTGAATTCATGTTTTGTCCTTGCATTGATTAAAGTTCTAAAAGTCTTTCAAAATGGTTTTTCTTTGTAATGTCATTATATATATAAATTATTCTCATTTTGCTCACTTTACTTTGCAACTATCCATAAAGGTCTTAGCAGTTTCTTCTGAAAGTATGGTATTGATAGCTTAGATTTCTTTGAAAACTGCCTGTTCATGTCTTTTGACCATTTTCCCATTGGAAAAACGTCTCTTAGTTTTTCCTTATATATCTTAGAAAAGTGACCTTTATCAGAGAAACTTCCTTTAGATGTGTGTGATGCTAAAATCCTTATTTAACTGGTTTTGATGAAAATGAGGTTTATTAGGTGTGGATTTCTTTGTGGTGGCATACTATTTCATTATTTTATTTATTCCCTAGTATCCTCTGTCATATCCTGTGTTCTGGACTCCTGCAATATGTCCCAGACCTTGGGGAGGCTTGACTAGGTCTTTGCCTCAGACCTTTCTCCCACCTCTGGGTACCAGTTTCAGGACCTATTCCATCTCTATACTTTTTCCACTTGTGCTGACTTACCTATCTCAGGGGGATTCTAGGCATCCTTCTAGGGATTTTAGGTCATAAGAACTCATATAGTTTAGGATATAACTTGCTAAGTAATGCCTGATTTACTGAATATGAAATAATTAATTGGCTAGAGAAGCTTTAATGAACATTACAGACTGACTGACATTTATTAAGAATGAATTTATGACTTAATTATTTTTTTTTGTAAATGGATTTTTTTATACTGGTGCATTTTTGAGCCTCATGGGTTTCTTTATGAAGAGACTGACATGGACCTTTTATGCTATTTTCCTTTCCCCAATTATCTCACTTATTTTTCTCAGATGTTCTAATGTAACCTAAATTGTGTTCAGCCAAAGTAGCCACTTCTCATGTATTCAGAATTCTATTGTCTATTTAAGTTCTTTAATTATAAAATAGCAAATGAGAATTTAAATTCCATTCTTAAGATAAGGATTGTACAGTTTCTCATTAAACATTTGTAATTATAAATATTTAAGTTATCTTTGATTTCATTTGAAATGGTTCTTGCAGTAACTTTTTATTTAATCTAAATTACTTTCTTATAATCTGAATATTTTTAAAATTATCTTTACTACAATTTTCTATTTTATGTCTTCTCTTTTTATATCCTTGCTTTTCCCTATTACAGATCCCTACAGAGAAATTTCAAAAACAAATAAAATTGCTTTACAGAATATTCTTTTTTAGAAATATGTGACATATATAGATGAATCAATACATGCTCTCTGAGTTCCATTTTAGTTCAATTCAGTGATTTGACATTTGGATAGATAGCATATTGTTATAGCCATTTGGGCATGACATATTTACTATTAGCCTATTTATGTATTATGACACTATATATAGCATATAAATAATCTACTATTTAATTTTATGATGGACAGAAGCATTTTGGACAGATGGAAATTTGTTTTTTTTTTTTAAAATACTATAATATTTTTCTATTTAGTTTTCTATAGAAAAACTATAATGTTTTTCTTCTTTATTCTATTGTTTTTTCTTTAAGATCTTTTCTATGTTTCCATATGAAACTAATCTGTAGACTTTATTGCCACAGTAAAATAGAAATCAGCTGGATCAGGAAATAAGAGAAAAGAATTGTAAAATAATTTTGAAAGTTGAAAACCAGACCAGTGTTGTACTAGTATTCACTTTTATGTTCTGTATTTTAAATTAGATATTTTCCCTAGCATTAGGAAACACAATTTAAGTAAAAGGTTTGGCAATCTGATTAAAAACTCTGGATATGCTTTTGACTTTTTATTTCAAAGATATGTCTTCTGAAAGTGTTTTTATCTTTATTCTCAAAATATATTCTTGGAAAATGTATATGAATCAAAGTGTTGCAAAATGAAAATTAGTAAAAATTACAAAAGGAACTTCATATTCAGAAGAATCTTTTTATAGAATCCAAATATCTATAGTCAAGATTTCGCAAAATTTGGTAATATTTCAGCAGTTATTTTCACTTACATCTTTTTATTGTTCTGTGAGCAATTTTGAAGAACTTTAATTCCCCCTCCCCTTGAGAAAACAGTTATTAACCAGAATATTTATCTCAACAAAAACAGTTTTAAAAGTATCTTGCCTTTTGAATTCTCCTCCTCCCAGAAGAATTTTTAAGTAAGTTAAGCTTTACCAAATACAGATTTATTCTTACAAAAGGAACTCATATAGTTTAGGATATAACTTGCTAAGTAATTCTTGGATTTACTGAATGTGAAATAATTAGTTGGCTAGAGAAGTTATAATGAACATTACAGATTGACTGACATTTATTAAGAATGAATTTAACACTTTTTTCTTAATTTTTTTTTTTTGTAAACTGTAATTGCTCACTCACTGACACAAGGGAATTAAACTTATTCACCTTCTCCAGTGATTGCAGTGAGGGGACATATTGGACAGAATGTAGACCATGAAATCAGGAACATCTTACTTCTAAGTAACTCCAAACACTTACTAGCTATTTGATTGTAAATAAATTACTTTAACATAGGTCTTAATAGTTTCATTATTTGTAAAATGAGGTAATAATAATAATAGCATCTACTTTCCAGGGTTGTTAACAGGATAAAAAGAGATAATATTTGTAAAGCATTTTGTAAACCTTAAAGCCCTATGTAAATATTATTATTAAGTATTTTATTACATAGACTATTGTGTAGCTCATTCCTTCAATGTGAGTTCTTATTGATGATAGTTATGTTAGTAGCAGAAATAGTGTGAATTAAAGTTAGAAAAATTATTTTTGTAGCTTACTTAAAAAAAATTAAACATAGGACATAAAATCCAAATTTTACACATTCTCTCTTCCTCTGCCTATCTCTCTGACACAGGAGCATGAGTGGGTACATGTGCGCACACACATACACACACACACACTCAAACTTACACACACACTCACACTCACACCCTTCTAGGGCAGCATAGCCTAAGGGTCGTGCGCAGTTGGACTACTTTTTGTACCTTCTCTCTCCTTGATCTTCCTCCTGCCCCAGCTGCGCTGCAGTTCCACCTCTACAGGCCGTTCCCTGTCATGTCCTAGAAGCATCTTCACTCTGGAAGTCCCTTCTTCTTTTGGCCTTTGAGGTCTCCCTTAAGGCTGATTGGCTGATTCCTTCCAGCACCTCCAGTTTAGAGTAGGACCTGGCCTTTGGTGACTTCCTCCCTTTTCACCACTGTGGCTTCTCCACAGAATTGTCTCTGCCATACCCCATCTTGAATATTTTCTTTTCTATCTCCTCCTCCCCAAGTTTTAGATCTCTTTTATGTGTTGGTTCCTGTGGTAGAAGGTAAGCTACTTGTGGACAGGGACCATCTTTCTTTCTGCCTTTAGTGCTATTTCCAGCACTGACTAAGCACTTAATAAAAGCTTGTTGAATCACTAATTAACTTCATTGCTATCTTATGCTGACAAGTTAAAACTTGGATTTGAAGTTTGTCAGGAATTTAGGCTGCCAGGTAGGTCTATTTTCTCTTGTTGATTTAGGCATTATGGCAGAGCTTTCTCCCCCTATTTTTAAGTAAAAATTCAACATGTAACTCTAATCAGTCCTGCTCAGTTTCAATCCCTTTATAATATCTCTCTGCCTTTTTCCCCTCTTCCCAATATTGGGACTAATAAACAAAACAAAATCTTGCAAAAATCCGATGTCAAGCAAAATAAAATTTCACATTTCTCATATCTGAAAATGTTTGTCTTGTCCTATATCTTAGCCTACCACCTTGCCTTCTGTGGCAAGGATATCTTGTCTTCCATGACCTAGTGGTCTAGATCATTTCCCGTGTCTTAGTGTTCCAGATGTCTCGTCTTTTGGGCCTAATGGTCTGGATGTCTCACTTTCCGTGGTCTCATGGTCTAGATCATTTTTCACAAAACTCTTTTCTGGGTTTGTCTAGACCCTCAATCCAGAAAACATTTTTCTAATACTTCAATCCAGAAAAACACTTTTCTAGATTTTTCTAGAGGCTCGATCCAGAAAACCCTTTTCTAGATATTTCTAGAGCTCCAATCAAGAAAAACCATTTTCTGGATTTTTCCAGACCCTCAATTCAGAAAATTCTTTTCTAGAGCCTCAATCCAGAAAAACCCTTTTCTAGATTTTTCTAGAGGCTCGATCCAGAAAACCCTTTTCTAGATATTTTTAGAGCTCCAATCAAGAAAAACCATTTTCTGGATTTTTCTAGACCCTCAATTCAGAAAATTCTTTTCTAGAGCCTCAATCCAGAAAAACCCTTTTCTAGATTTTTCTAAAGCCCCAATCCAGAAAAACCCTTTTCTGAATTTTTCTAGAGCCTCAATCCAGAAAATTATTTTCTAGATTTTCCAAGAGATCTCACCTTTCGTGGACTTGTGGTCCAGATGTTTCATGTTCTGTGGCCTCATAGTCTGGATGTCTCTCCTTCTGTGACCTGATGGTCCAGATGTCTCGTCTTCCATGAGCTCATGCTCTAGATCATTTCCTGCATCTTGGTGTTCCAGATGTCTCTTCTTTTTTGGCCTAATTGTCTGGATGTCTCATCTTCTGTGGCCCCATTGTCTAGATAATTTTTCACAAAACAATTTTCTAGGTTTGTCTAGCAATCCAGAAAACATTTTTTCTATTGCTTCAATCCAGAAAAAACCTTTTGCAGATTTTTCTAGAGTCTCAATCCAAAACATTCTTTTCTAGAGCCTTGATGCAGAAAAACCCTTTTCTAAATATTTCTAGAGTCTTGATCCAGAAAACCCTTTTTTAGATATTTCTAGAGTCCCAATCCAGAGAAACCATTTTTCTGGATTTTTCTAGCCCTTCAATTCAGAAAATTATTTTCTAGAGCCTCAATCCAGAAAAATTATTTTCTAGATTTTCCCAGATATCTCGCTTTTTGTGGCCTGGTGATCCAGACGTCTAATCTTTTGTGGCCTCATAGTTTGGATGTCTTGCCTTCTGTGGCCTGATGGATCGGGAAATTATCTAGATCACCAGATGATGGAAGGCAAGACATCCGGACCATGAGCGCACGGAATGCAAGACATCTGGACCACCAAGACAAGGGAAAGGATTTACATCACCACGCCATGGAAGGCAAGACATCTGGAAAACCAAGATGTGGGAAATGATCTAGATCATGAGGACACAGAAGATGAGACATCTGGACCACCAAGACATGGGAAATTATCTAGACCACATGGGCATGGAAGTCAAGACATCTGGAACATCAAGCCACGGGAAATTATCTAGACAACGAGGCCATGGAAGGCAAAACATCCAGACTACTAGGCCACGATAGGCAATACATCCAGATGATGGTGCCATAGAAGACGAGACATCTGGACCACCAAGACAAAGGAAATGATTTTGATGATGGGGCCACAGAAGATGAGACATCTGGACCACTAAGACATGGGAAATTATCTAGACCACCAGGTTACGGAAGGTGAGATATATGGATCACCAGGCCTCAGAAGGTGAGATATCCAGACCATGAGAACATGGAAGATGAGACATCTGGACCACCAGGTCATGGAAGGCAAGACATCTGGAACACCCAGATGTGGGAAATGATCTAGACCACATGGAGAAGAAAGATGAGAAAACTGGACCACCTAGAAATGAGAAATTATCTAGACCATGAGGCCACAGAAGGCGCACCATCTGAACCACCAAGATGCAGGAAATGATCTACACTACGAGGCCACGGAAGATGAGATATCCAAACCACTAGGCTATGAAAAGAGAGACATCTGGACCATGAAGACACTGGAAATAATTTAGACCATGAGGCCATGAAGACGAGACATCCGGACCATAAGGCCACGAGAGACGAGACATGTAAACCACCTGGGTATGAAAGGAGAGACATCTGTACCACTAAGACACAAGAAATGATCTAGATCATGGGACCACTAGGGGAGACATCCAGACTATTAAGACATGAAAGACAAGACATCTGCACTACCAGGCCATGGTAGGTGAGACATCAGGACCAACAGGCCACAGAAGGCGAGACATCTGGACCACCAAGATGTGGGAAATGATTTAGATCATGGGGCCCTGGAAGGTGAGATACCTGGACCACCAAGACACAGCAAATGATCTAGACCACCAGGCCACAAAATATGAGACATCCGGACCATGAGGACATGGAAGACGAGACATCTGGACTAATAGGCCACAGAAGGTGAGACATCTGGACCATGAGCCTATGGAATGTAAGACATTTGGACCACCAAGATGAGGGAAATGATTTACTCCACCAGGCCCTGGAAGGCGAGATATCTGGAACACCAAGATGCGGGAAATTATCTAAATCATGTGAAGATGCAAAATAAGACATCTGGACTACCAGGCCACAGAAGGCAAGACATGTGGAACACCAAAACACAAGAAATAGACCACAAGGCCACAGAAGATGAGACATCTGGATGACCAAGACACAAGAAATGATCTAGACCACGAAGCCACGGAAAGCAAGATACCTGAAGCACCAAGATGCAGGAAATGATCTTGACCACGAGACACAGACAGCCTCCACTCTGGAGCCACGAACGGCCTCCACTCTGGAGCCACAAACGGCCTCCACTCTGGAGCCATGTTGCCATGGATGGCCTTCACCCTGGTGCCACAGACAGCCTTCCCTTTGGTGCCATGGTGCTACGGACAGCCTCCACTCTAAAACCATAGTGCTACGGATGGTCTCCACTCTGGAGCCACAGGTGGCCTCCACTCTGGAGACATGGTGCCACAGATGGTGTCCACTCTGGAGCCATGGTTCCATGGTCAGCCTTTGCTGTGGTGCCATGGTGTCATGGACAGTGTCCACTCTAAAACCATGGTGCCACAGAGGGCCTCCTCTCTTGAGCCACAAGCAGCCTCCACTCAAGAGTTATGGTGTCACAGCCAGCCTCCACTCTGGAGCCTTGTTGCCATAGATGGCCTCCACTCTGGAGCCATGCTGCCATGGACATCCTCCACTCTGGAGCACTGGACAGCCTCCTCTCTGGAGCAATGGTACCATGGACAGCCTCTTTTTCTGTGCCACGGACAGCCATTGCTCTGGTGCTATGGTGTCATGGATGGCCTCCACTCTAAAACCATGGGGCTATGGACAGCCTTCACTCGGGAGCCACAGACGGCCTACACTCTGGAGCAATGGTACCACAGACAGCCTCCACTCTGGTGCCATGCACGGCCTCCCCTCTGTTGCCACGGACAGCCTCCAATCTGGTGCCACGGATGGCCTTTACTCTGAATTCACAGACGGCCTCCACTCTGGAGCCATGGAGCCAAAGGCTGTCTGTGACACCATGGCTATAAAGCGGGGGCCATCTGTGTCTCCAGAGCAAAAGCTGCCCATGACACCATGGCTCCAGAGTGAAGGTCGTCCGTGGCACCATGGCTCCAGAGTGGAAGCCGTTCATGGCACAATGACTCTAAAGTGGAAGCTGTCCATGGCTCCAGAGCAAAAGCTGTCCATGGCACCATGGCTCTAGAGTGGAGGCCGTCCATGGCAACAAGGCTCCAAAATGAAGGTTGTCCATGGCACAATGGCTTTGAAGTGGAAGTTGTCCATGGCTCTAGAGTGGAGGCCATCTGTAACACAATGGATTTAGAGTGGACGCTGTCTATGGTTCCAGAATGGAGGCCATCTGTGACATTATGGCTCTAGAGTGGAGGCCATCCATGGCTCCAGAGTAGAGGCTGTCCATGGCACCATGGCTTTAGAGTGGAGGCCGTCTGTGACATCATGGCTTTAGAGTGAAGTCTGTCCATGGCTCCAGAGCAAAAGCTGTCCATGACACCATGGCTCCAGAGTGGAGGCCGTCCATGGCACCATGGCTTTAAAGTGGAGGCCATCCGTGGCTCCAGAGTAGAGGCTGTCCATAGCATAATGGCTTTAGAGTGGAGACCTTCTGTCACTCCAGAGTAGAGGCCGTCCGTGGCACCATGGCTCCAGAGTGGAGGCCGTCCGTGGTTCCAAAGCGAAGACTGTCTCTATTTTCAAAGTTTTAGAGTCATTTTTAAAAATTTGTTGCCCATCCTATAAAACAATAAATTATACAAGTATCATTTCTTTAATGGAAAGGATTTAAATGAAGAACACACAATTTATTTCTCATAGATAGAATCAATACATGTTTCTAAGATACAGTCAGTTTTGATTAAGCAAAATAATAATTATTAGACATATAATCTTTAAGAATTTTGCATTTGCTTTTTAGGTTTATCAAAGGCTTCCTACATCCCCCACCCCCACCCCCACCCCCCAAATAGTCTTTCAGAACAACAAGGAATACAGTGTAACTGAAAAATGGTGCTAAAAAAGAGATAGAAGTTGCTGGTATGATGACTTAGTATATATGGGACTCATATTTCTTTATATAGTCCTTTGAGTTATATACTGAGCAAGTGGACTTCTGGATAAAAGTGTATAGACATTTTCAGTCACTTTCTAAACATAATTTCAATATTTTCCAAAATTAACGAGTCATTTTCCTGTGTCTGTTTTTAGTGTTGATAAATTATATCACAATTTATTCAGGTCATTGTTGTTTGTCATTTGTTCTTGAACAGGACCATAACATGAGAGAGGTAATGCCATGACATACAAATGGTTTGGATTTAAGTGAGAAAAAGCTGGGCAAGGTCATCTGACTCACTTTTCCCTCTAGATCCAGTGTCCAGATATAGATCAAGACAACTGGGGATGACCCTGGGGCCAAGTGCAGAAGTGGCATTGTGCTCATGCATTCAAGAGAAAGAATTCTGAATTAGTGTCAACTGAACCTTTGGGTAGTGCAGCGAGTGGCCTTAAGTAGAGAACCTGACAAAATTCTCTAGCTACCTTCTCTTCATTCTATAATATATCGTTCTAAGTTTATGACTTTGAAAATTTAGTTGAAATGAAGATGGAACTGATGAAATCTATATTTTTAATCTATATTTTTAATATTTTTAATCTGATGAAATCTATAATTTTAAACATAAACTCCAATTCTTTAGTTCAGGATTGACAGCACTTTAAAAGTCACTGAAACTCTGGATATTATGTTATTGCACTAATGTGGTTTTCTTTAATACCATCACTTTTTCCAAAGGAGCTCAATTTATGGCAGTTTCTAATTTAATTCTCAAAACATTCCCGCTAGGTATGTATTAACACCTTAATTTTCTCCAGGTGAGAAAGGAGGCATTTATAATGAAAGTTTGACTGCCTTGCAACATTCAATATTAAAAATACATAACTGCTTTGAGGTTTGCAAAACATTTTGTATACATGCAATCATAGAATCATAAACTTAATGCTGAAAGGGATATTAGAAGCCACAGAAATCTAACCTCCTTGTGTGGGAAATAAGGAAAATGAAGATCACAGAGGTGAATAGTTAGTTGTCCAAGTTCACACAGATAGGAAAAGGCATGTTGGGTTTTGGACACAGTATTACTGATTTTGAATTCAATATCCTGTCTATATATTATTATTATTATTAATTATAACTTTTTATTGATAGAACCCATGCCTGGGTAATTTTTTACAACATTCTCCCTTGCACTCACTTCTGTTCCAACTTTTCCCCTTCCTCCCTCCACCCCTTCCCCCAGATGGCAAGCAGTCCTATACATGTTAAATATGTCTCTGTCTATATATTTTTAAGTATATTCCAAAACACACACACACACACACACACACACACACACACACACACACCCCACTACCACCACCACCACCACCATTAACCCTGTGAAGTTTCATTCATTTACTAATTGAATTCAAGGCTAAAAATATATTCATTGTATCACCTTAGCTACTTCAAGTGAGGATTTGTGATATTTTTTAAAAATTGAGAAATAATTTCTGGGAAATTAGTTTTTTTTTTTAATAAATATTGGCAGCATTTTAAATAAAATGACAAATGGCATTCTCAAATGCCAAAGGTCATCATGCCAATGGGCTCATGGCTTACATGCACTTTGGAAGAGGAGTGTTCCTGAGTAGGGCAATCAGCTCTGATTGATTAGCACTTTCCACTCGGTGATTCCATGAGGCAGGCAGCATAGGCATTATTGTCCCCATCTTACAGATGAGGAAACTTAGACATGAGGAATTCAGTGGCTTAGTATTATGCTATGCTTTGAGCTCTACACAAAGTATTCTGGTTCCAGAGTGAACTCTCTGGACTTCACTATTTTTCCTCAATGAGGACATATTGACAGACTTCACATACTATTAAAATTCTTATTTATTACATGCCCTCTCAATTTTCTTCCATTGAATCTAAGAATTCCTTCCTTTGTTTGTTCCTTCATTCCTTCCTTCCTTTGTTCCTTCCTTCATTCCTTCGTTCCTTCATTCCTTTCTTCCTTCCTTCGTTTCTTTCTTCCTTCTTTCTTTCCTTCCTTTCCCTTCCTTCTTTCCTTTTCCTTCCTTCCTTCCTTCCTGCCTTCCTTCCGTCCTTCCTTCCTTCCTTCCTTCCTTCCTTTTCTTCTTTCCTTCCTTCCATCTTTCCTTTCCTGTCTAGTAGAAGGCAGACAGACAAGAATGCTATACAATGCTATACAACTCTTTTAGTTCCCACCTAGTTTTGATATCTCTCCTCTTTGGTGTCTACATTTTGAAATATTCTTATTCCATACAGGGTAGATATTATGAACATTTAACATGACAATATCTATGGAAGATGTTGTTCTTAAGTTTTCTCAGATTGATGCCACATAAGTTTGGATGACTGCAGGCAGTGGTTTAGATTGTGAAGATGGTCTGGTTCCAGTACAATTTACTGGGTGAGTTATCAAGTATATTTTGAAGTCTATGTTTGTAATTTTGGCATTTTTTCATCTCCCACTTCATAAAAATTATGATTTTTTATTATAATGCTAAGTGCAGTGTTAGATCTTACTAGGTAATCAGTAGATTCTCACTTTTTAATATGTTGCATGTATATATATGTACTATATATATGCATACACAGATACCTGTATACACACATACATGTACACATATATTTATAAAAAATGCACATAAACATATATAGCCTCTGTGTGTATGTGTACACACACATAATAAAGTATACATAATTTATTTCTGACTTCCCAAAGATAATCCTTCTATAATTTTTTGGGGGGCAGAGGTAGATGACCTAGTTCTGAGTTACCATCATAAGTACCTCCAATGTGCATCATTAAAGCCTTTTTTTATTTCATTCTTGGATCTTCAACATTTTATAACCTCTATGCATACAAAATAGTTTTATTTTCATTTATACTTGGTAAATGCAACTGTATGTTCCTGCTATCAGCCTTGACTAACACTTACCACAATATAATTTCTGTGACATATTGACAGATTTACCACATACTATTAAAATTCTTATGAATCCTCATTTTCTTTTTTGACAAGGAAGAGTTAATTTTTCTATTAACTTCTTTAGGGTGATGGGCTCTGTATATCATTAATATTGTGTAATTTTATATAGTATATTTTTCAAATCTATTACGGTATTATGTGACTTAAGATTGCTAAACTATTCTTTTCATTTTGGTTCATTACATTTTTCATCAAAAGTTGTCATTATTAAAGATTATTACTTTTACTAATTATACAAATAATATTTCATTGAAATGAGAATGATTTTTATTATTAAGATGAAATAATTATGTAGTAATAAAAGTTTAAAAGAAATGAGAAAATAGAAATATAAATCTGTGGTTGTTGATGTGTTTTGTTCATCTCTTCTTGTTATTAACAATGTTTATGATCTTTTCCATTTTAAGGGAATTATCTTGTCTTTGAGATACTTCTGAAACTCATTCTTGAATGCTCTCAAAATTGTGTCACTTCCAATACATTTATTCTCTAAATATTTAGTTGAGCCCAGGTGTTCTTTCTGACATAATCTTCTTGAATGTTGTTTTTTGTTCCTTGTCCTGTCTGGTCGCTACTGGGCTCTTATGTTTCCTACTGTGGAAGTTACACTGTCATCAATGATGTGAATGGATGACCATAAAACTCTGGCAAACATCTTCCCTATCGCATCAATTTATCATCTTCCTTCCAGTTTCATTTATAAATAGTCTCAGAAAAAACCCGAATTTCCATATAAGGTTCTTATGCCAAAGTTTTGACAGGCTCATTTTTCTACACTACTGCTTTTGGCAATTTTATTAGGTCATTGTTTTACATCATTTAAACTTCTAGTATTTTATTTTTTTGAAATTTCATGTTATAGAGTTTACTTTCATTGGTTTCCCCTTTTTTCAGTCAGTCACTAGTTCAACTCAGGTTGAAACTATTTGAGTTCCACATAGTCTTTACTCATCTTTACTCATTCCTCATAAAAACTAGTTCATTGTTAAATTTTGGGGTGTTATAACAAAATTATGATGGAGAATAGCTCCAAATCATAATCCTTTGGCTGATTTTGATATCATCCATGTTTTCCCTGGAAATTCTCAACATGTAGTTACTGCCCAAATCTCTATTGAGGAAAAGGATCCCTTGTCCCTGTGTAAACATGCCAAATAAGACTAGAAAGTAGAAACAGGACAGTTATTACTTTATCCCCCCAAAAAGCAATTATGCCCAAAGGACAACAAAATTCATCAAGACTATTTTTCCCCTTTTTTGACTAGGTAAGTGAAAAAGATCAGGGCTTGCAATTTCCAAAAAAACATTATAGTTAGATTTCAACAAAGTATGTAACAAATCTTCCCCTGCTATCCTTAAGGATAAAGAGATCTAAAAGTACATAACAGTACTTTATGGGGATTTTGGATTGCTAATAATCAATGTCATCTTCAAAGGGAGGTATTTTGTAGAGTATGTTAGAAATATATATTTGGATCTGGACTTTGCAACATTTTTGGTAATAATGTGGAAAATTTTATGTTTCTACATACATTTTCCCCCAGTTCCTTTTAAGTTAGTAAATATAAACATGAAGCCCTCTGTTGGGAAAGTCATTTTGCTTCCTATGAACTTAAGACATGTGCAAGTCCAAAGAAAAGAAAAATCACATGTAAATGTTAATAATTTTAGTATACATAAGCCAATGTTTACCAGAACTCCTGCGATGATCAGAAAGCTATTGACATAGTTTATTAAAGCATCTGCTGGCTTGTCCAGGTTGTCTTTCCTCCACAACTGCCAAATAATTGAATTGTGAAGAAAGTAGGGGAATTATTCATTAGCTATCTGTAAATCATTCTTATCTACCTGATGGGCTACAAGAGTATTATAGTGTCACTCTGTTGATTTTGCAAATTGCCTAAATTAGCTTGTGTTTTCTATGCAAGTGGAATTTTTCATCTTCCTTTCTCATATACAATACATATTAATTATTTTTGAAGGAAAAATCCTGGGTTCATTTCATTGAGTGTATTGTGAATATGTGTTGCACACATATATACAGGCATGTATAATTCAGTATTTTTGTATATACAACATATTGTATAAACAATGTATAATGCATATGCAATCATGCATACACACATATATTAATACATGAAGACACATATACACATAACAGGGATATCCATTTGTCAATTATGTCTATGCACACATGCATATATAAAATATATATAATAAAAATATTTACTTGCCTAACATTTTCCAAAGAATTTTAAAGCATCCTATATTTTTTTATGAAATAAGGCTCATAAGGGTTGGGGGAAATATTTGAGAATAAATGCAATATAAAAATATAAGGTTTCAGTAAAAGCAAAGCATCTTTTAAAAATACTCTCGTTCATCCTTATAGAAATGTTAGTAAGTAGAGTAAAGCAATTTGGGAAAAGAAAATTTGGAGAACAACTTGAACACTAATTCGAAGAAGATAATTGGGATGAGATGGGGATATTTTGTATTTACATTCAGTTTCTTTATTTTGAATTATGCTTTGTTGAGGGCTATCCCCAGAGTTCTATAATTTGTCTGTCTCATGCCGCATGTGTCCACACATAAAGAATGTACCAGCACAGGGACAAAAATTTTAGGGTTCTTCTGCTCATTGATCTTCTTGGGATTCTTCTTAGTTTCTATCCTTGGACTGTAATACCGTGAGTGAGGGTAGGGGAGAGTGGACATCGGGTACGTTAGAATTTTGAAGGCTGACTGTAACCTGAGGAATCATTTCTTCTGCAATTTAAATAGCTCACTCACTTTGAATGCTTTTTGTACTTTGGGTTTTTAATCTCATTACAATATGCAACTAACTATATTATATCCAATGCCAGGTACAGATTTATTACTATGGATAATTTCTTTCTTGAAGTAATGACTTCTAAATGATCATCTTAATTCAGGTTTGAACTGTGGCTTTTTCGCCCATAATAATGAAGTTAAATCACACTAAGATACTTGAATAATTGTCATAAAATATCTTAGGTGCTATTATCTGGTAGAAATTGAATGGTGACAATCTTCTAGGGGCCTAATTTGAAATTAGGTACTTTAACATTTTGAAAGACCCATGATTTCATCAGTACAGATACTTCTACATGGTAAATCACACCTCTCTTTTAATCTATATAATTTTGGCTGTATTTTTGTATTAATCCACCATCTACTAAATGTGTACAAATCTGCTACCTCATAAATTATACTCTGTCCATTCATTGCCATCTTTGATCTCTAGAAAACCAGCCCATCTCCTTTTTCAGGCTTATACTTTCTTTGTAATGTTCTTTACACTACGCTTATCCCTAAATTATCATTGGGAAAATGAATGCAGCCTACTCTTGTCTGTAAGGTGTCTTTATTTTGCCCATAATTTTGATTTTTTCCCCTGAGATTGTGGAAATAACATAATCACAGACATTCCAAGTTAAAAGGGAGCTCAGCAGTCATTTTGTTCAACCAATAACATAAAAAGAATTTCTCTACAAAAAATCAATAGGGATTTCATCTCATAAGATAGATCACCTCCCTTTATGTAGCTCTACTTGGGGGGAAGATATAGTGGTTATTGTTTTAACATCATTGCCTCTTTGTATTTTCCCTTCATTGGTCCTACTTCTGATTTCTGGAGCATAATTAAACAAGTTTCATTAATCCCTTTTCTACACTACCTTTGTAGTACTTGAAGAATACTGTCCTGTTTCCCCCCTTGTCTTTTCTACCCTAAAAATTTCTAATTCTTTCAATGGATTCTATGGTTGTTCATAATTCCAATTGTAATAGTTTGGAAATCCTTCAGATTGTCAACATTCTAAAATATAGTCTGAAATAAAAAATGAAACTCCAAAATTTTTGTGACCTGTGCAATGTTTTGATGAACGATCACTTCTCTTTTTCCTAGGAAGCTCTGTCTCTCAGTTCAATTCACGACTAAATATAATAATAGATATAATGCTTTTTTAGTTTCTTTACCATATTGTTGATTCACATTAAAATTACAATCTACCTTCAGATATTTTGCAGAAAAAATGCTATATAACCATATCTCTCCCATATTATACTTGAAGGATTATTTTCTTAAACACAAAGGTAGATTTTACATTGCAACCCCCATTAAAATTAATTGCATTCAAATTGACATAATATTCTAGCTTGCCAGTATCTCCTTTGATCCTAACTCTGTCATCAAATATTGTCTATCCAAGCTTTGCATCATCTGAAAATTTCATGAGTATGCCATCTCTGCCTTTAAGTTTTAGATAAAAATATGAAAGCACAGGACAGAATATAGATCCCTGGATAGTTCCCAAGTTGACATCAAAATGAAGAATTACTCTTTGAATCTCAGCATTTGAATGATTCTCAATACACTTAGCTGTACTCTCATCTCACCTGCATTTCTCCATCTTTTATTTAATCAAACCCTTTTCTAAAATGCAAAAGCACATTTATACTGTTTTCCTGATCTGAAAGCTTCACAAACTTATCACAAGAAAAATAGCGTTAGTTTGACATGCTTATTCTTGATACATCTTTGCTTTTGCTCTGAGAAAATATTCCCAGTTGAAGCGAGTGGTTACTACATGTGTAACCAATAATTTATATTAGAAAAACCATGATGTTTATAGGAAAGATAAAGCCTACTATAATTATCTATAGATTCTAGGAGGAATACACTTGTATTATTAGTCATGAATTTTGTGGATCATCAAAACATATAAGTTTCTTATATATGAATAGATGTTGATGTTGTCACTAGAAGTCATGAAGTCTGAAGATAGGAGAGAAAGGGTGAACAATGAGATTGGCATTTGATACATTGAGTTTAAGATGAATTCTAAGTTTATGGGATGTTTAAGGAATACTAATACCTTTTGTATAAGGGCAGCTCATCCACTATTGGTGATCACTTATTAACTAACTCTCATCTGTGATTCCAAGAAGCTGCAGAATTTTTAGTGGTCATATTTTCATAAAACTATTTTGGTAGATGGTCTAAACCAAATTGATGTTAACTGATGGTCCCCAAAACTTCAATGAAATCATGCAGTATCTGTGTCAAGAATGTGAAGATTTCCCTGATGAAATAGATGGATGTGAACAATTTGTTCAATAGGTTAGTAAAGTGGTGGTAGCACGTGCCACTGAGCATTGAGATCTTGCTTAAATATCAAAGATGTCAAGGTCATCCACTGCATCCTGAGTCATCACCAGTAGCCTTGTTTTTTATTTTGTCACTGTAGTCAAGTGACTCTTATAGAGAAAGTGAAGTCAATAACTTTGAACAACTATGAATCACTTAAATCCAATTTACGTGTGAGTCAAAAGACATCACCCATGCCATTTTTTATTGTTTTTTACCCATCTTGAAATGATGAATCAGCAGGTGCAGATACACTGGGAGCTGTAGTCACAACTCTGCAAATAGTATTGTTTTCTCACTGGAATAAAGCAGCAGGGGGATTTGGAAGCCCTTTGGCTATCTAATGCTTTTTTTTAAGGACTGTATTTCTTACCTGTAGGCATTAAGAAGATATTAGAGAATGTGCCCTAAAATTGTCAGCTTCACCTAAACTAACCCTGGCCTGCTTACCTTGGCAGGCAGGGATCCCAACTTGTAGTCAAAACACACAAAAAATGTACAAGAACTTTTGTGAAGATGATTTCACTCACCATTGGAATGTGCACACATTTATGAATAACACAAAATTCAGTAGACCTGAAGGATGAAAGGATCTTGTTGTGAGAGAACTCAGTAGGTATCCCATCCAAAAAAAAATGACTGACAGAAAGCTGGCAAGAAAAGGTCATCTTACCATAGTTCATCTTACCATAATCAGAGCTGCTTACATCTTTTTTCTGGAGTGGCCCCAGTGATGGGGAGGGTTGTGGAAATAGGGTCACAGAAAGTTAGACATTGACTTCCAGAATCACACCGTTAATAAGTGTTTGAGGCCAGATTTGAATTTATGAAGATGAGTGTTCCTGCACTGTGACCTGCATTCTATTGTCTGTATACCATATATATATATAAATATGTGTGTAAAAATACGCGCAAAATATGGCTTTATATTTATAGTACATATACACATTGTATTCAAAATTCATCATGCAGAATGATATAAACTACATATATGTGTGTACATATGTATTTATGTATATGTATACGTACATATGTGTATGTATAAATGCATATATATTACAAATGTGAAAATACAGTATATGTCTATATAAATGTTTATATATATATATATATATATACATATATATATATGAAATGATTAAATAGACTAACATAGACTATTGCAGCAAATTCCCAAATAGTCCCCCTGACTCAAGTTTTGTCTCCCTGAATCTTCTCTAATTGCCAAAGTGATTTTTACTATAGTTAAGTATAACCATGTCCTTTACTTATTCAATAACATCCTGTTGCTCCCCTTAACTCTAAGAACAACTACTTAGCCCTCTGTTCATTGTCTGAGACCCCTGTTAAACTGAGCTGTCATGCTGTTTCATTGGTACCATTGGTTGAAGGAAGTCAGCCTTGCCTGTCTCTTCAGTGCTTCTTCTAGATTATTTCTGGTTGTTCTCTCTTTTGCTTCCCTGATTTCTCAGCCTTCCAGTGTCTTCAGACTACACTAATAATAAAACAGACAGCTGTGCTGTCTCTGAACAAGCCCGTCTGGTCCTTATTAGCTGTTTTTGTTTCGTGTTTAGGTAGTAGCTTATTAGATCAAACTATACATTATAACAATTATACAAAGCCTTATTGAAAACCAATGATGCGTGCATCTCATCAATATTAGTAGAGCATTGCTAATCAGCAAACAATGCTGATGTGGACTAATGATTTGCATCTGGGCTGACCACAGCAGATAATAATGGAGTACACTAGCTTACATCAGCTCCAAGCATTAAAGCATCCTGGAAAAATAGTCTTCCAAAATGTAGTCCATTGAAAGGCCTAATCCTTAACTTGCATCAAACATTTATTCATTGACTTTTTGGTCTAACAAATAGAGAATTTCTTTTGGTATAACTTGACTTGCTTGGTGTTCAATTCAAATTTACTTCAGCATGTCTGATTTATGTCTTTAATTATATAAATACAATATCCATTGTTTTCAAACAGAGTGATTTTATGTTTTGAAATGATGTGTGCTTGAAAAATAGGTGTTGAATAAATAAATGACTTCTGATGCTAGTAATGAGGGGAAAGACATTGAATTAAAAAAAAAAATAGAGACAGCCTCCAGACTGACTTGAGTCATCTTTCTGTCTAAGCATTCCGACTATAGTATATCCATTAGATAATATAGTGGATTGAATCATGTTTTTGCCAATGTGTTCCAACTATAGGATTTCCAGTATCATCAATGTGTTTATTTATAGGCATTAGATTCCTTTTCTTTTCTTTTTTGCTCTCCAAAATCTTTAGCAAAAATGTAGTTGTGTTGGCTCTTTTGTGTCAATGGTAACCCTGGGAAGGTGTCTCAACACTATCTGAGGAATATATAGAAATACTCACACACACTCACACACACACTTTATGGAGAGAGAAGAGAAGAGCTGGGAGGGACATAACAGAGAAGGGAGAAAGAAGTAGGGGAAGCGGGAAGAGAAAATATGGGGTCAAAGAGGGAGCTAGGTAGCATGTCATAATTGCCAACCAGATTAAAACCTAAGTGGGAAAGGTTTAGCAAAATAATTTTTTAAAATGATACAAGAAAAATGATAATTTGTAGTTTTCTAAATCTATATGTCGCCTGTAGGGATCTTTGTTATTGAGTTTAATGCCATGGGACAGAAGATAGATCACTTTTTTCAAAGCCAAGAAGATCTTAGAATCAACTCAAGAAGACTCATGCTAGTTGTGAACACTAGCAAAGTTATTTAACTTTCCATTTCTTTAAACAACTCTATCTTATAGAGAAGGTGCCAACTTGCATTAATACAGGGAGTTACTTCACCTTTTACACACACACACAGATACACACACGCATACAGACACAAATGCATATGTATGTGATATTTATATTTCAGTAATTGGCAGGTCCCTCTATCCATACACATATAGAATGTATACCCAATTGCTCTCTCTCCCTCTCCTTTTTTTCTTTCCCACCCTCTAGAAAACTGACATAAGATGACTTGGCCAATTGGGAACAGTACTATTAATGACCTCATTGTAATGTAGATCCCAATAAAACAGTGTTTATTCCTTTGGGCTTCAGGTAAATTTTATCTATTTTACAAATATGGAGTATCACTTGCAAAATTTCATCAGTTATTGTATAAGCAATTTGACTATAGAAGATTATTCCTTTGATGTTTACCCAGAAGTAAGCAAAAGGAAATGAGCGTTAACCAAGTCCAAAAAATACAAATATTAAATGGAAGTCACTTTCCATCAATCTCTGTTAAAAAAAAAACAATAACAACAACACAAAAACAAAAACAGACACATATGACTCAAAATAAAATTCAAAGCAAGATAATTGAAAAACTCCTTGAAATCTTTTCTTTAGAGAAAGAGCACTTAAGAAGGCTGCCTATTTAGGTCCATCAGTGCTTGCAATTCTCCCTTTTGCATAATGCTGGGAGATGAATTTAGATACACATCAAAGTCAAACTAGAAACTTTATCTCCATGCGGGGCTTTTGTCTCTGGAATGAAGCAGTTTATTTGAGTTCTCTTTTTCTCATCAATTTAGCTTAATTTATGACACAAATTAATGAAAATGGATGTACTCTTTGTGAAGCACAAGAATAAGCAATGTATTTTGGTAAGAAATCAAAATTTAAATGGGATCAATTGGAAGAAATAGTTTTGGCCATGTGTCCTATAAATTAAAACAATACTTTTTGGAGTAAAAGCGGGTAGCACTTTAGGAGTTATTTATTTTTGTCAAATAATAAAATAAATGTCTTTATTGTCACAAATAAATCATAATTGTTCTCTTCCTCTTAATATACATCTCTTCCTATTTTTTTATATAGAATCTTATTTTTATATAGAACCTCAACATCCTTCTGGTCAGTCATTTTTAATTCAAAACCTCACACCCAGACTCATCCCTACCTTCGCCATATCCAGTCAGTTGCCAAGTCTTTTCAATTCCATGTCTATAGCATCTTTCCTATCTGTCCCTTTCTCTTGGCTTACACAACCATCCTGCTAGGGCAGATGCACATCATCTTCCCTCTTATTCATTGCAATAGCATCATCTTTGGTTTCCCTGTTTCCAGATTCTAATCCAGCCTCCATATAGCCACCAACATATCTTTCAGATACATGGAACTTATCAGGTTACTGAATGACGCAAATCTCCTGTGTCCTGTATGCACTTTAGCATGAGATACAAAGTTCTCTGGGTGGTATGCCTTCATAAAACGAATTTGCCCAGAGCAGCTGCTCTATGTTGTGATTCGATCCTCTGCTTCTCAAGTAGCATGGACCAATCTTCAGAATCATCTTTTCCCTTCAGGTGGGTGCTGTGCCTTCTGTTTTTCTCTTTTCATCCCAAAAGAATTAAGAGACACACCATCACCATTTGTAATTAGTTGAAAGATGTTCATAGAGGGAAAAAAGGTGAGATTTTGGGAAGATGGGATAGAGGATGAAGACTTCAGAGGCAAGAAATAGGATTATTTGAGTAGAAATTTGAGCAAAGCTTATCATCAGTATAAGGTAGGAATATAATGGAATTGCCAAATGACTTAGCCTAATGAGTAGCTGACACATAATAAGCCCTTAATATATAATTATTTCTTTCCTTTTTCCTTTTTACATATTAAATTATTAAATATTAATTATTTATAATTAAATATATATTATATATTATATAAATATATAATTAAATATATTAAAATTTAAATATAATGTAATATATTATATAATAAATTATATATTAAAATATAAATTAAATTTATATATTAAATTATATATTAAAAGCTAGGCAAACTCACTACAGTCAGTTTAACCCCAGAGCATGGATTCAAAAGATAAATAGTTTCCCAGTGATTTGGACAATGGATTTTTTGGAAGTCTTCTGTGCTTAGTACATGCCAGAAGAAGCAGGCCCAACATACTACGTAACTCCTTGTATGGCTTTTCAAGTATAATGTAATTTTCTTGAGGTCAAGGGCTATTTTCACTTTTCTTATAGTAGATTCAGTTCTTTTAAAAATTATTAATATTTTATTTACCCCAATTTCATGTAAAATCATTTTTAACATTGATTTTATAATTTTTGAGCTTCAAATTCTCTTTCTTCCTCTCCCCCAAACCTTCTCATTTGGAAGACAAACAATTTGATATAGGATATATATGAGTAGTCATTCAAAATATATTTCTGTATTAATCATGTTTTGAAAAAAAAAGACCAAAATAAAACTTCAAGGAAAAAAAAAGTATGCTCCAATATGTATTCATGCACTATCAGTTCTTTGTCTGGGGATAGATAGCATTTTTCATCATAGTAGATTCAGTTCTGAGAATATAGTAGGTATTTAATAAATACTTCCTAAATTGAATTCACAACTATAAAAATGTTTGCATATTTAAGAAAAATGTCAAATCCAGAGGAGGAGCCAAGATGTCTGAGAACAGAAAGGTCTTTGCCTGAACTCTGCTGGTTTCCCTCAAATCAACATCAGATCAAGCCTCTGGATATGTTTTGGGGTGACAGAACCAACAAATATTTGGAGTGTAACAAATTTCCAAAGATATATTTGAAGAACTTTAGGAAAGATCTGTCTCAATTGGGAAAGGGGTGAGAATAGAGGAGGGAGTAGCCCAGTACAGACATAGCTCAGGGATCCAGGGTGGAAAGGCCTCCCCAAGCAGAAGGAATCCACTGGGAGGCTCTTAGACAAAATACAGCACTGTTAGATTCTCTCCTGGTTCAGAAACCAAAGGGTCAGCATACTAGCTGTGAGTCCTCCAAAGCAACTACAGAAGAAAAATAGTGAGTCCCAGAACCCCAGCATAAGGTGGAACTTGGACACACCCACCCAGAAGGGAAAGGAAGCTGGCTTCATCAGTCTCAGGCCAGCTTGAATCCCCACTTTGAAAGGAAACTTGGGATAATCTACCCTTTGTCCTAAGAGCAAAACTCAATCTTTAAAGATGAGCAAAAAAGCAAAAAGAGTTCTGACCATAAACAACTATTATGGAGACAGGGAAAAACAATCTTAAACCCTAAAGACACTAAAGGCAAAACATTTCCAGATGAAGCTTCAAAGAGTAATATGAGTTGGTCTCCCACACAAAAGGTTCCCTTGGAAGAATTCAAAAAGGATCTTAAAAGAGAGTTAGAAGAAAAATGGGTAAAGGAAATGAGAGCTCTACAGGAGAATTTGGAAAAGAAAACTATATATATATATATATATATATATATATATATGTATATATATATATATATATATTTGAAGAAAACTCCATAAAAATAGATTTGAAAAAATGGAAAAAGGAAAAAAAACTCCTTGAAAAGCAGAATTGGCAAATGGTAAAAAGAGATCTACTCCCTAAAAAGATAATTGATATAATGGATAAGAGCCAGAAGTATGATATTTCATAGGTCAAAGGAACTTGGACTGTAGCCAAGAATCAACTATCCAGCAAATAAAGCATTATTTTTCTGGGAAAAGATGGACATTCACTGATATACATGAATTTCATTTATCTTTGATGAAAAGATCAGAGATGAACAGAAAACACAATCTTCAAATATAGAGCATAAGAAAAGTATAAAAAAGTAAAAAGGGAAGCAAATAAAAACTAAGTTTTTTAAAGGTTAAAAAGTTTACATCCCATTATGGGAAGATATATTTAACTGCTGAGAACTGTATCTTTGTCAGGGGTATACTTAGAGGGTAGAGATATAATTTGATTTTATTGTGATGATATAAAAAAAAGAAACTAGGCATGGAAGAAGAAGAAAGAAGAGGTAAAACAGGGTAAATTACATCACCTGGCAAGGCAAAAAAAGACCTATTATAATTGAGGGAAAGAAGGGAGGGGGATAAGCATTGTTTGAACCTTAATCTCACCAAAATTGGCTTGGAGAGAGAATATGAGACGCATTTATTTTGATAGAAAAGCTTGTCCTACAGGGAAGAAGGATGGGGAAAATAGGGAAAGAAAAGGGAGAGGCTAATAGAAGGGAGAAAAGAAGTAGAAGGGGAAAAAATAAGAAAGGGGGAGAGACTGTTAAAGGGGAAACCAGATTGAGGGAGGTAGTCAAAATCAAAATATGGGGAAGGAGGGAAAGAGGGAAAGGGAAGAGAAAGGTATAACTTGGGGAAACAAGATGACAAGAAATATAGACTTAGCAATTTTAACTGAGAATGAAAATTGGATGAACTCTCTCATAAAAATGGAAGCAGATAGCAGACTGGATGATAAGCCAGAAAACTACAATATGTTGTAGTAACACACAAGGAACAATTAACACATTTAAAGCAGAGTGATACATATAGAGTAAAGGTAAAAGACTGGAGGAGAATCTATTATGCTTCAGCTTAAGTTAAAAAAGAATGGGTAGTGATCCTAATCTCAGATCAAGCAAAAGCAAAAATAGATCTAATTAAAAGAGATAAAGAAGGAAACTACATTTTGATGAAGGGTACCATAGATGATGTAGAAATATCAATATTAAATTTATTTGCACCAAGTGGTAATAGCATCCAAATGCCTAAAGAAGAAGTTGAGAGCTGTAAGAAGATATAGACAGCAAAACTATACTACTAAGGGATCTCAGCTTTGCTCTATCAGAACTTGGTAAATCAATCTACAAAATAAATAAGAAAGAAGTTAAGGAGGTAAATAGAATTTTTTTTTAAATTAGGTATGAGGAGTGGAGCCAAGAACAGTGGAAGCAACACATGTTTCTCTCTGACCTTCTCTACAACCCTCACACTAATTACAAAATTCAGCCTCAGAATTAGCTCTGGACCAGCAGAACCCACAAATATTGGGAGTGTAATAAATTATCAGCAGAAGATTATTTCTAAGATCACCAGAAAAAGTCTGTTTCATTTGGAAATGAGAAGGATGTAGCAAACTACAAGCAACTGAGTACAAACACTAGCGCAGACAGCGCAGAGTCCCAGTTTGATACAGACTCTATAGAGTGGTGCAGACTCTGCAGGGCAGCGCAGACTTCTAGGGGGTGGAATCTATAGGAATCTACAGCAGTGTTGGCCACTCTACCCTGGTTTCAAGCCAGTAGATCAACAGAAAAATTATAAAACATCCAACACAAACACAAAAGTTCAACAATGAACCCTGAAATGCCAGAATCTCAGGGGATCTGGCTACAACCATTCAGCACCATGAGTGAATCAGCACTTACCCTGCACAGCTGTAGCTGCTTAAAACCCCTCTTCCCCACTCTAAAGGCAGACCTTAAATTTGAAAAAAATGAATAACAAAGTAAAGAGCACTCTAACAATAGCTTTTATGGCAAAAGAAAAGAACAGATTTCAAACACTGAGGAGACTAAAAGCAGATTGTCTCCAGATGAAGCCTCAAAAGGTGATATAATGGGGTATAATGGGATATAATGGGGATCAGTCCCCATCACATAAGGCTCTCCTAGAAAAAATTTAAAATGATCTTAAAAGAGGAACTAGAAGAAAAATGGGGAAAGTAAATGAAAAATTTGTAAGAGGGTTTGAAAAGGCAACACAGAAACTATCTGAAGAAAATTCACTACAAAATAGATTTAGTGAAATAGAAAAAGCATATAACTCATTAAAAGATAGATTTGATAAAATGGAAAAAGAAAGCAACTCCCAGAAATTGTGAAATAGAAAAAGAAAATAACCTCTTAAAAACAGAATTTATGAAATGGAAAACAATTCCATAGAACAAGACAACACATTTAAAAATTCAATTGGACAAATACAAAAAAAAATAAAAATAAAAAAAGTAAATGAAGAAAATAATTCACTAAATATCAGAACTGAATAAATGGAAATAAATGACTCAATGAGACAACAAAAATCAGTCAAGAAAAACAAAAAAATAGAAAAAAAATGTAAAATACCTAATTGGGAAAACAACCAACCTGGAAAATAGATCTAGGAGAGACAATCTAATGATTATTGGACTCCCTGAAATATGAAAAAAAAAAGAGTCTAAACACTATCTTTCAGGAAATCATCAAAGAGAACTGCCAGATATCATAGAATCAGAAGGTAAAATGATCATTGAAATAATTTACCAAATGCCTTCTGAAAGAGATCCCAAAATTAAAACCTCAAGGAATATTGTGGCTAAATTTGAGAACTATCAGATGAAGGGAAAAAAAATATTACAAGCAGCCAGGAAGAAACAATTCAAATACCGAGGAGCCACAATAAGGATTACTGAGAACCTAGCAGCTTCCAGTTTAAAGGATTGAAAGGCCTGGAATATGAAATTCCAAAAAGTGAAGGAATTTGGAATGCAGCCAAGAATAAATTACCCTGCTAAACTGAGCATTTTTTTTTAGGGAAGAAGATGGATATTCAATGAAATTGGTGAATTCCAATTATTTTTGATGAAAAAACCAGATCTAAACAAAAAATTTGACCACCAAATATAGAACTCAAGAGAAGCATAAAAAGGTAAAAAGAAAAAAAAATCTTTTGAGAACTGTATTTCTGTTATGGGTATACATTGAGAGTGCATGTATAAGATGATGCTACTTTATAATATAAAAAAGAAACCAGAGATGGAAAGAGAGATGGAAACAAAAAAAAAAAAAAAGGGAAGGTGGAGGTAAAATGAGGGAAATAACATCTTAGGAAGAGGCAAAGAAAACATTATAATTGAGGTAAAGAAGGGAGGGTGACAAATATTGTATGACTTTTATTCTCATCAGATCTGACTGAAAGAAAGAATATTAGATATATTTGGTTTCACTGAGAAAGATCTCTCATGTTATTGAAAAGTGGGAGGGGAAAGGGGAAAAGGGAAGGCATAGCTTGATAGAAGGTAAAACAGAAATAGTAGGGGAAAATTATAAGAAAGGAGGAGGGTCTATAAAGGGGGAGGACTGCTTGAGGCAAGTAATGCTCATAAATAAAATACTGGGAAGGAGGGAAAGAGGAAAAGGAAAGAGAAAAGTTAATAAGATGGCAAGAAATACAGAATTAGTAGTTTTAACATAAGCAGATGGCAGACTGGATTAAAAGTCAGAATCCTACAATATGTTGTTTGCAAGAAATACATTTAAGCACAGCGATGCATACAGAATAAAGGTAAAAGGCTGGAGCAGAATCTATTATGCTTCAGGTGAAGTAAAAAAGCAGGAGCAGCCATTCTGATCTCAGATCAAGCAAAAGCAAAAAATGGATCTAATTAAAAGAGATAAGGAAGGAAACTATATTTTGCTAAAGAGTACCATAGATAATGAAGCAATATCAATATTAAACATATGTGCACCAAGTGGTGTAGCATCTAAATTCCTAAAAGACAAGTTAAAAGAGTTGCAAGAAGAAATAGACAGCAAAACTATAATAGTGGGAGATCTCAACCGTGCTCTCTCAAAACTAGATAAATCAAACCACAAAACAAATAAGTTAAAGAGGTAAATAGAATGCTAGAAAAACTAGATATGATAGATCTATGGAGAAAAATGAATGGAGATAGAAAGGAATACACTTTCTACTAGGCAGTTCACGGAATTTATTTAAAAAATTGACTATATATTAGAACATAAAGACCTCAAAATCAAATGCAGAAAGGTAGAAATAGTACATCAATTTTTTTTCAGATCACAATCAAATAAAAATTACATTCAATAAAGGGCCAGGGAAAAAAAGACCAAAAAGAAATTCGAAACTAAATAATCTCATGCTCAAGAATGAATGGGCGAAACAGCAAATCATAGACACAATCAATAAGTTCATCCAAGAGAATGAATACCAAAATTTGTGGAATGCAGCCCAAGAGGTAATAAGGGGAAATTTTATATTTTTAGACACTTACTTGCAAAAAATAGAGAACGAGATCAATAAATTGGACTTTCAACTAAAAAAGCTAGAAAAAGGACAAATTTAAAAACTCCAATCAAATTATCAAACCTGAAATTCTAAAAGGAAAGATCAATAAAATTGAAATTAAAAAATACCTATTGAATTAACAAATAAAACTTTGAGTTAGTTGTATGAAAAAAAAAGACAAACCTTTAGTTAATTTGATTAGAAAAAGGAAAGAGAAAAATGAAATTGTTAGTCTCAAAAATGAAAAGGGAGAACTATCTACTAATGATATAGAAACTAGAGCAATTATCAGGAGTTACTTTTTCCAACTTTATGACAATAAAGTTATGGTATATGAATGTTATAGAATATTATTATTCTATATAAAATGATCAGCAGGATGATTTTAGAAAGACCTGAAAAGATTTACATGAACTGATGCTGAGTGAAATCATCAGAACCAGGAGATCATCGTACACAGCAATAACAAGATTATATGATGATCAGTTCTGATGGATGCTCCTCTTTTCAACAGTGAGGTGATTCAGAAAAGTTAAAAAGGATTTGTGATGGAGAGAGCCATCTGCATTATAAAAAAGTTGGGGAATGAGTATGGATCACAATGTAGTATTGTAGTACACAATGTAGTAACCTTTTCTGTTTGTTTTCTTTCTGTTTTTTTTTTCTTTTTTTATCTTTTTTCTTTTGAAGCATAATAAATATGGAAACATGTATAGAACGATAGCACATGTTTAACTTATACCGAATTATTTGTTGTCTAGGAGAAAGGGGGGAATGGGAGGGAGAAAAATTTGGAATACAAGGTTTTACAAGGGTGAATGTTGAAATCTATGCATATTTTGGAAAATTTTAAAGAAGTTAATTTTTTAAAAATCCAAATGGATGAATATCTTTATGTGTAATAGTGGAATAGTTAACAGATACAATAGGCACCCCCAAGAAGTTGGGAAATATGCTTCTGGGAAGCATGACATGATATGAAGGGGGCTTGATTGTAAATTTTAAGCATGTCTCTCAGGATCTCAGTTTCCTTACCTGTAAAGTAGCAAGAGGCAATGTTGCATTAATGAAAAGAAAAGTACAGATCTTAGAATTGGAAAGACCTGGATTTAAGTTTTGCCTCTTGATGCCCAATGGTTATATATACTGAGCAAATCATTTTATTTAGGAATGCCCCAGACAAGCATCTAAGAAACTAAATGGCAGAAAAATTGCCTATCATCATTAGTGTAGGGTCTATATTCACAGGGAATCTGTTGTGTACATGAATTAATAGTCTGGTCCAAAATCAAATATGTACAATTATATTTTCAGTATATAACTCAGGGTACAACTTGTCAGTTACAAATGGCATGCATTAAATTTTCTGTAAACCTTGGAGAAATGATATAAAAAGGCAGTATTTACTCTCTCCTCATTTTATAGATAAAGAAACTGGGTCCTAGATAGAAGAATGCATTGTTGAAGCTGGCATGGGGAGGAAAACTTCATAGCTAAGTATAACAGCTAGCTAATTATAATAGCTAGGGGAGGGGGAAGGAGAGAGAAAGAGAGAGAGAGAGAGAGAGAGAGAGAGAACTAAAAAGCATCTATTAAGAGCTTACTATGCCAGCTATTGTGTTAAATAGTGGAAATAATAATATGAAAAGCAATACTCTCTATGCTTACAAGAAATGTATCTTCTAATGGGGTGGTAGGGAGAAGAGAATTCATAAAATGGAGCAAGAGAGGGGCAGTACCTGAAAGTGAAAAAGATAGTTGGCAAGGAGGAAAAAGAAAAGAAACCCAGAATGTCAAGTCTTGATTGAAATAAACCGAACCCATCTGAAACAGTGGTCTAGGAAGACAGCACTAAAGAGAACTGGGTGTCAGTGCTTAGTTTTGACCCTTTCAAGAATCTTTAAACAGTCTTGGAAGGTTGCCACTTTGGATAAAAATATCATTTTCTCTAAGATTTTTTAATTATTATTTTATAAATTGCTTTCATTCTGACTAATGCACCTTCATGCACATTTACTTTTTCATTTGTATTATACCCTGTGCTGTATAATTCACTTCAGAATTATATTAATCCTCCTATAAAAGTTCTTATTTTTGTCTGTTTATTTGGATGTATGTCTATAAAGGTAACAAATTAACACTTCTAAATATCTTTGCATAGAAAATAAAGTTTGAAATTAATTTGAAAAGCTGAGCAATGTTCTGTTCAAAATAAAGAATACAAAGAGATCTATTTCTTATGGAAACCTCATTTTTTTTCCCAAATATTCATTAACAGTTTCAATACTTTGCTTTTGTATTAGTTTGTTGAAAACATGATAAACAACATTTCTTTCTTCACAATGGCATGAATATTAGTACAATCCACCCAATCTCTCAACTTTTCTGTTATTCACTGTTGTTACTGACTTCAGAGTTCTTTGCTTAATTTATTGACAATAGTCTCCTGATAGGTCTTCCTGTTTTCAATATCTCTTCTTTCTATCACATTCTTCATGTAGAGATGTAATAATCTTCCTTAGATATAGATCTGACTATGTCACTCCCAGCCTCAGGAATATTCAGTGGATCCCTCTTTCCTTTAATAACCTTTTGTCCTTGTGGATCAGGACCTTCTTTGACATTCTTGTGAATTCTATGGATGTATATTCAGAATGATAGTTTTAAATGGATAAAATAAAATAAGATGATTTTAAAAATCGATTATATTAAAATAACTATAATTTTTTTTGTTTAATTATTTTTAGTAGTATCTGACTCTGATCCTATTCAGAATTTTTTTTTTTTGGCAAAGACACTAGAATAGTTTTCCATTTGGTTCTCCAGATTATTTTACAGTTGAAGAAACTGAATCAAACAGGATTAAGTGATTTGACGAGGTTCACACAACTACTAAATGTCTGACACCCGATCTGATTTTAGGACAATGTGTCTTCGGGCTTGACACTTTATTCAGAGAGTGACTTAGCTACTCTTAGTTATAAATATATAAATATGTGTATATGTAATTTATTTATGAACTGTATAATATATAGCAAACATATATAATTATATATTATTTATATGTATGTATAAGACAACGTGTGTGTGTGTATGTGTAGAGAAAGAGAGAGAAAGAGAGAGAGAGAGTGAGAGAGAGAGAGAGATTTTATATAATTTTTTTTTTCTTGGAACCCGGGTTTAGAACTTGCTAATCTAAGATAAAATATTTAATCCTTACCTAAATAATTACTTATTTTCCAGGTCTGGGATTTTCCCTCCCATTATTTTCTAGATTTTCCCTCCCATTATTTTTGTTTAATGCATTCTGAATCCTAGTCAAAATGGACTATTTACCATTCTCCAAACTTACTTTCCCAGTTCTAACCTCAGTTCCATGGCATAGAATGCCATCCTCACCTCAATCTTTTAGAATCCTTATAATCTTTCAAGGTGGTCTATTTGAAACCTTTGATAAAACCCCTGAGTCATTTACAAATGTCTCCCTACACAGATAATCTGATTCTTATGCATAAAAAAAAAGGATTAGAGTTGGAGAGAACCATTGAGGTCATAGAGGTCAGATTCAGTCACTTAATTTGAGAAAGAAATGGGGTTCCTGTGCTCACAATAACTGTTACAATTAAGGTTTTAGGTTAAACATTCCCATTATGTTCGCTCATGTTTTATTATACCCGTAGGAAAAAAAACTGAGGTTAGGAAATATTTTTTGGTTTTATGTTTGAATATTAACAATTGAAATTCATATATTCTTCAATTAGTTTATGCTAGTGTCTACAACAATGCCAAGAAAAGCATTAGCTTTTCATTGAATATTTATTGAATGGATACCTATTTCACTTGGAGGTATGCTGGAGTTTACTTATGAGAGTCAGTTGTTAAATGTTCAGAATGACCCTTTATATCTTGGAAACAGGCAAATGATACAAATCAAGGTTTGATTCATTATTTTGTTGATTACATTTAAGAAAATGATGGAGAGATGTTAATAATAGAGATTAAACTTAAAAGCTTGTTGTGTACATTTTTTTCCTTGAGAACTAGTTGATAAACATTTAGCAGCATATTTGTGGCTACTGTCTCCTTTCAAGTAGAAACCCTAAAAGAAGCCACTCAGCTTTGGTACTCCTGGCTTAGACCTATGTTATGCTGATTGATGAGTAATAACTGACTCACTGGCTCCTAGTAGCAGAGGTCCTCCCTTACCCCTACTTAAGACTTATTCCTGCCATGATACCATTGTCTCCTCTTCCCTCAGATGCCCAATCCTCACTCTAGGAGAAGTCTGCAGATTAACATTAACATTACTTCAGGAGACAATTTGTCAAATTCTCTGTATCTCTCCTCAGTATAACTGTGACTTCCTAGGACAAAATGACCTTTTTCCTTTTTGTATATTGTCTCCATTATTAGAATGTAAGTTCCTTGCATTCAAGGACTATTATGTTTTCAATTTCTAACTCACAGTAAATTCTTAATGAATGCTTTTTCATCCATTCTTTTTTTATATATATAGTAAATAGAGCTTCATCCACAGAATCAAGAAGTTGTTACTATTACTGCATCATTTCAGTTTCAGGAAGTTAATATTGTTGAGTCATTTCAGACTCTTTGTGATCCCATTTGAAGTTTTCTTGGCAGATACTGGAGTGGTTTGCTATTTCCTCCTCTAACTCATTTTCCAGATGAGGAAACTGAGGTACATGGGCTTAAGTGACTTGCCCAGGGTCATACAGCTAACAAGTTTCTGAAACTGGATTTAAACTTAGGAAAATGAGCCCAGTGCTATATCTATTATACCCCTAAGCTATCCTGCATCGCTTAGGTCAGGAAGACCTGGGTTAAAATTCTGCCATTGATATTTATCAGCTATGTGACTCTGAACCAACCACTTAAGCTCTCCCTGTTTTAGTTTTCTCACCAAAAAATAAAGGGGTTGGATTCAGTAGCCAGTAAGGTTTCTTTTACCTCTAATAATAACTTTAAAAATAAGATCTTGTCTACTTTCAAATATATATACAATTGCCCAAAGGGAAGAATCTATAATCCTTTGTAATTCATTTTATAAATAGGAACTAGATTTGTAACAATCTTGTCAAGTAGGTCATAGATAGTATTATCCTTTATAACTAAGGAGACTAAAGGTCCAGCAACACTAAATAATTTGTCCAAGATTGTAGATCTAATGTCAGAGATATAAACCTAAATCTCTCTGAAGCTAAATACAGAAGTCTATCCATGCTGCTAAACGAGCTTCCAAGGTCTTGGGTTGTAACATTTATTTTTGTCTCCCCAATGTTTAACATTATTCATTGAACACAATAAGCATTTAATATATATATATATATGTATATATATATATATATATATATATATATATATATGTAACATGGGATATAATGTAAAGAATGAACCTCACTGAGTTTTCTTGAGAAGGTAAGCTACCTATGTTCTCATAAGATCACAGATTTTTTCTGCTACCCTTCACATTTCTGATAAAATAACGAAAACCTTGGGTTAAATAAATGACTTGTCCAAGATCATATGCTGTAAATCTATAATTTACTACTCATCTCAACTCTGGTCATCTGACTCTAGTCAGTGCCCTTGTCACTGTACCATGCTGCAGTTAGAATAAAGGAACATTAAAGAGCAAGAAAGAAAAAACTAGTGTCTAATTGGAAACCACAGTAAATGAGACAGTTCTGAATTCTCAGGCAACTGGGAGGAGGTATCAGTGAGGGAAGAAAATCCAATCAATTCTCTCACCTCAACAAACACATAACTCCTGTTGACGTCAATGTAAATTGCTAGAGGAACAATGGAGAAAATTCTACCCCGCAAAAAAGCATGAACCCCTTCCCACTCCAATATTAAGCTGTCAATTCTTAATTGCACCTTGAAAGGAGTAATAGACTGAAGTCTAATTTATAGAACAAATTACTCTGGCATTCACGCTCTAAAGATGAAAAACAGTATATTAATAAAGGCATGCATGGATTTTTCATTGGTTTCTCTTTCTCTTTATTTTTTTTTATCCAACTAAAATCCCAAACTCTTTCTTGAGGCATAGGATGACTCAGTTAATGGAGTGCAAGTATGTATTACTCATCAACATTACAGCACTTTGTTTTACTGAATTCACATTACAGTTATCTATAGCTACCTTCATTTTCTAATTGAACCTCTTAATGAATCAGAGTTAAATGCTTTTCTGTAATATTTCTCACCTATATAAAGGGTACATTAGCAATAATTTGGATTCTAGGGATCTCTCCCATTAAGATTCTACTAATTTCTTTCATCATCTATTTACCCTTTTTTGTCAATTATTCATTTGCTACATTTCACATCTGTCTCCATCTCTCTATTCACAGACCACTACTTAGGGCTTTCATCACCTGTCTCCTCAGCCATTACAGTAGTTTCCTAATGGATATTTCTCCCACTTTTCTTCTCCATTTCAGCCTACACATAGCTGCCAAAGTCATTTTTCTAAAGAGGAAATCTGATCCTGTCACTCACCAACTTGAAAAGCTTCATTGGCTCCCAATTACCTTGAAGTTAGAATGTGCAGTCATCTGGCATTTCAAACACTTCAGTATCTGTTTCCAATCTTTGTTATCTAGTATTATTATCTTTCTATGTTGAATTGATATTATTACCTCGACACAGCTTATGGTCAATCCAAATTGTTCTTTTTGCTTCTGGCATAGAACATAGAACCTAGAACAGTAATTCCACCTTCTCTCTCTCTCTCTCTCTCTTGTTTAGAACATTATTCTTCCTTAGCTTTGCCTTTCACAATTTTCCTCTAGGTTTACTTCAAGGGGAGCTTCAGACAAAGGCTTTTCACACTCCTCTCTTTAGAACCCCCCTAACACCTCCTAAAATCCTTTGTAATATTTTACATAGAAAGAAATTGTGGAATTGCTCATGGAGATCTGCAAAAAAACAAAAAAACATGGATTTGAATTTTACCTCTGACACACATTGCTCTAGTGACTTTGAGCAAGATACCGGCCTTTCAAAATTGCTAGCAACCGTCTAAGAAAAAAACATGGTAGAGATGTTATTTACCTGCATGAGAGTCCCACATTTTAATGGCACAATCCATATCCCAATATTTTGTATTTATTTTCTGTGTATTTGTTTTTCCTCAGTGAAAACCAAGGTCCCAGGGGAAAGAGACAGTTTGATTTTTTCCTTCTTTTTCTCTCCAGTTTTTAGCATAATGCTTGGCCAGTGATAGACACTTCATAAATACTTGATGGATTGTTCCTGAATGGTAGAGGAAGAAATGTTTTTTTTTTTAACTGCCTAAATACAGGTGTTCCAGATGTCTCTATTATCAAAAGAACAGAAGCAATCAGTGGTGGCAAATGTGTTTCACAATCAGTAACTCAAAAGTAGTATGACTTGAAAACTTAAGGACCACTAACAGCACAGAGTAGTGGTAGTTAACATCTCTTGTCTTAAAAGAAATTACAGAAATTAATTATTTTCTCATTGACAGATATTTTTAGTTTGACAATAGGAGATAAACAATAGCAACAACAATAAAATTCACCAAAAAATAACAAAGAACAGTAACACTTTCCCATATTATACCTTCCTCTGTTAAGAAAATTTCCCCCTCCTGTTTAACTTGCCAGAAATGAGTTTCTGTTTTTTCTTTCCATTATCTTCTTGATCTCAGCAAGGTATAGTTTCAGGGAGGGAGTATAGAGTGAAAAGCCTAATCTCAGCATCTATTTGATGTACAGCTTTAATTTTTTTGGGGGGGAGAAGGAGGTGGAGAAAAGGATGCTTCTAAAAATGAATAAAGAACACGCCTTACTTTCATGTTTGTTCTTTTGTGGGTGCCCTAGCTCGACAATTTAAAAGTAACATCAGAGTTCCTCACACTGTGTGATTCATCCCACAAAAATATAACAGAACAAAAGGACATGAGAAAGCTGAATGTTTCTGGTGATCACTAAGATATCCAGGCTTTGTGTCTGTGTTGCTAACATATGTATCTAAAGAAGAAAAAGGTAAGACTTTCAATCACTCCCCATTGGCAGTGTCCTGATGCAATTTAAAATTGGTTCAAGGGGGATAATAACTACTCCAAGCCCAAATAGTTACTTCAAAATTATTAACCATTTTCATTTGGTGCATGATTGGGGGCACGGATGGGGGTGTTAGCAAGATAATACAGTTATAGAGCTAGAGCTGCTGGATGCCCAGGGATAACCCAGGGGTTCCATTGGTGTCATGCAGACTCAAGTGCATGTTGGGTAGAACCCCTCCACCTACCTTGATGAGTTTATAGGATGATGTAGAGTACAGTCAAACATCATGGGCAGACATGGATAAATGCATTGCAATTTACTTTATTGGAAGTAACATTCAAATTGATGAAATTGCAGTTCTGTTGGAGGTTGTGTGTGTGTGTGTGTGTGTGTGTGTGTGTGTGTGTGTGTACTTTCCTCAGAGTCAGGAAAACTCAGGATATCTGCTACGTAAGGGCTAAAGATATAGTGAAAAAAGCATTAACTAGTTAGTCAAATAATTTTTCTTCACAGCCTGCTTGACACATTACTGGTGAGCATTTAGTCATTTAGCCTCCTTGGATCTCAGATATCACATTTGTGAAATAAGGGAGTTAGATTATATAGTTTCTTTGGTCCCTAAACTTTCTACATCTATGATCTTATGAACATAATCTCTATATGAATTTATAAAAATCATTTGACTATTCAGTGCTCAGGGTAAAATGTCCAAGACTGAGTGGCAGAGTGGGTGCCAGTGTTTTCTGTGTACCAGGTATGATGCTAAGTGCTGGGATACACTTGCAGACAATTAAGATAATTCTGTTCTTCAGGGAGCTTTTATTCTAAAGGGGTTGTAGGAAAGACAATACATAAAGAACCTCCAGAAAGAAGAGGACAGGTGTTCCATAGAGACATGGTAAGGAAATGGCCCAGATTCTGTCAAGAAAAGTTCAAAACAAGGCTACATAAACTAGGGGGCTGCTGGGAGTATAGTCTAAGATAGAGGTGCAAAACACAGGGGCCATGAATCACATGAGCCTACAATTCTCCTATATGCTGCTGAACTACTCAAGTAAGTCATTTTGAAATGAATAAGTAATTTTGATTTATACAAATGCCTAAAGTAGTTACACAGGGCATATGAAGAAAGATACTACCTGAGTCCAGAGAAAGAACTGATAAATAGAAATATATAGAATAATTTTACATATTTGTGTATACAGAGATACACTATATATGTGTGTCTAATGATAGCTATCTCTAGGGTGGAAGGAGGAAAGAAAAAAGGGACAAATTTTAATGATAACACACACATATGTATAACATGCACATATGCAAACAAAATATCTATGTATATATACACATATATGTTTTACACATACGCATATATACACATATATGAAATAGCAAATTGCACACAAAAGATTGGCAATTTCATGTGCAATTCTCTTTTTATACTGTGTTATAAAAATGCTTCTTTTACTTCAAAAATTAAAAATAATTTTAAAAGATAGGAAATATTTGACAAAATAAATAAAACACATTATAGCGATTAATAATTTTATTTTTTCTAAGTCAATATGTAGCCCACAGAGATCTTTATGTACAGTTTGCTTGTCCTATTTCTGTTTGAGTTTGATACCATTAATCTAAGGTATCCAAGGGAAGGGGAAATTATAAGAAGATGATGGCTGAGTGCCAAGTGTTTGACATGGAGATAGCCAGGACATAGAAGCTCAGATTCACAACTCTTTTGATCTGTATTGACCCTCCCCCAATTTAGCATCAGAGAGGCTTCTCACAGATTTAGAGATTATCCTAATCACCTGATGTGCCATCACCATTCACTGCAAAGTATATAATAAGACTAAGGCATTTGTTTTCATGATAAAGAACTGTTAATTTCCTTGATGCATCCATTAGTCTCCTGCTTGCACTGAATAGATTAATGATAGTGTGATGCCATGGAACAGTATGATATTTGGAGTCAGAGAAAGAACCTAGGATTGAATTTCATCCCCTAAAGTTAAGCAATTTGCATAACTTCTTAAGGACTCATTTTCCTAATATAAACAAGAAGAAGATTGAATAAAAGGCCTATAATGCCTTTCAGTTCTAAATCTAAGATCCCTATAAATGGTATAGATTGAAAATCTTTCATACCTTCTTATTCTTTGTGACTCTAGTTCTTCTTATCTTCTTATAAGTCCCCTACAGACTTTCCACCCAAAATGCTTTATTTTTTTGTAACTGGGAATTGTAATGGAAATCAATGAAGCCCATATTCTGTAGCTGACTGTCCCTTACTCTATCATACATTTCCTTGACAATATATCAGTTTTATGCTACTTTTTCTATGTTGTCCATTGTTCATATGTTTCAGTTTACTAAACTCATTGTATGTCAACTATGACAATGAAATCACAGATGTCATCTCAAATTTTTATGTTAAAATTTAACATTATTGTTCTCTTTGCCTTTAGAATGTGAGTTCTATGAGAGGAAGGAATATACATCCTTGTAATGTCAAGGGCTCAGGATGGCACATTACATAGAATAGGCAGCAATCCAATGTTTGTTAAATGGTTGAATGAATGGAGTCTACAGCACTTCAAAGAGCAATGATTCATTATCATGGACACCAGGAATTGTTGTGACTAAAAAAGTCATCTTGTGAACATGACTAAGAAAATACTAATGGCTACCAATGACTATGTATATGAAATATTTCCTTGATTTTTCTTTAAACAAGGTTTTTAGTCTATTAGATGATTCCCCTGTCTTAACATGGTTGGACACATATAGATGAACAATATTCTCTATCACAGGATTTAAAGTGATAAAATCAGAAACATTTGAGTATAAAATAGTGATGAGAATTACCTGCACACACATATTGAGGATATTTTGACAAAGGTATGAAGAATGAAATGGACTATACATATTTTAAAGTTTCACAATTGATTAGAATGTACAGAACATACAAAATTCCTTTTCTGCTTGTTCTTTATCAATTTCAGAAAAACACTGAATTCAGTAAATAAAAGTGCTGCATTAAAGGGTCCCCTCCCCAATTGTCTCTCATACATATGGTAATTCATAGCAAATTCCTTGAAAGTTATAAGAAAGGAAATGCCATTATTCAATGACTTTCTCATGATTATTAGGCAAAAAAAAAAAAAAAAATAGGGAGAGATATGAAGGCTGCAGGTGTTTGCTACTATCATGGAAAATATTCTTCAGATTGAAATGGGATTCCCTCCAGATTGTGTTTCTAAATTGAAGCCCATGAAATTAATTTGTTAATCTGATCATTATATTTCAATATGCAATGATTATTGGATGCCATTGCATCTTTGTGTTTTGGAGTATATGATGTGTCTTCCCACCCTTTGGTCTCTGCAGTCAGTGTGGTCCTTTATAATCCTATGTATTTTATTTTATGCATTTAAAAACATGATTTTTAGAAAAGGTCAACAGGCTTCACTGGACTGCCAGGTGGATAGTACTCCTTCCATAGATAGCAAAGTCTTCCAGATATTTTTATTAACAGATGCATTTTTGCTGGTTACATCAGACTTTGAAGCATTGCAGAATCTCCAAAACAATATTCATAATCATGGGAAAGAGTTTAGTAAATTATCTACATAGAAAAAACCCAATTGAATGAAGAATGAATATAAACCAAAATGTGATAGCTATCCAAATATACATAGATCAGGGGTTTTATATTTTGGCACGGGCCAGCATATCCTTGAATGCACATAATCAATGATACTTCATCTCAGAAAGCTAAAGAAAACAACTGACACACAGGGAATAGAACTCTAGATCTGGTGTCAAGATGACCTGAGTTCAAATTTTGTCTCAGATACTTACTAGCAATATGAACCTGGGAAATTAACTTTTTTCTGCCTCAGTTTCCTCAATAATAAAATGGGGATGATAATAATATCTACCTCAAAGGGTTTTGTTTTTTTTTTTTGGTGATGATTTAATGAGATCTGAAACATTTTTGTTATAATGCCTGGGACATAGAAAATATTATACAAATGTTTTTTTTTCTCTTCCCCCCATTTCTTTGAAATTTTATGAAAATAAAAATATCACTTTATAAAATTATTTATAAATGTATGGGAAGGGATTAAACAGGCCTTGGGTTTTGCTATATTCTCTTCCATGTTAAGAGAAGAGGCAGTGGGCATAATCATCTAAGGAAGTATAACCTACTCAATTTTGACCTATTCTCGTAGAGTCAGGTTAATTATCCATGGAGCTGTCCAATCAGCATGTATACAAAACATGCTAAACAAAAAATTGAATACAGAAATGAAGAGAAGAATAAGGGTAAGCTGGATAGTATTTTGGAGCGTATGTAAGGCTTTGAAATGATCACATTCTTCCCTATGATGTCATTATTTTTAATATGAATCTTATTTTTGTAGTGAATGAAAATGAATGGAATTCATATTAAAAGAAAATTATGGCATTCTACTTTCTCCAAAGAATTTCTGATCCCCACCCCCCAAATAATAGAAAATTAGTTGTATTGTGAGTAGGCCAGATCCAATATGGAGTCCAAGGGTATGTGAAACAGAGGTCAAATTTCTACTTCTTGTTAACTACACATTCTCTACTACCATTCCCTCTTACTTCCCACGGGTGTCACAGACCATGTTCCTACAAACATCCCTGTGTCTGATATACCAACTTTAGTCTTCTCTTATTTTCACTGCACTGCCGAGCCATTCCTATGGCATAAAACCATGATAAATCTCTTTCTTCTCTTTTGAACTTCTATGTTGTCTTTCCTCATTACAATGTAAGCTTTTTGAGGAAAGGAACTATCTTTCCTGACACCACATGTCAGGCAAGTGAACATGACGCTTTATATATATACAAACATTTGTATAATATGGATAAGTATGTAGTTATATGTATTATGCATCTACCCATCCATTCATCCATTTTTCTAAACTGGTCAAAAAGCCAGTATTTATTAGGAATGTCAAAATCCAAAGCGCTGAGCAGGGCATAGTCAGGTTATAGCTCAAATTGTTTTCATGTTTGTATCAACCAGTTCTTGGTCTTTTGGTAAGATCATCAATTAGTATGACTGCTAGTGTCACAAGCTTTTTCAATTACTCATTTTCTCTGATCCAAAAAATAAATAGATAAAGTTTTCAGAGTCCTTGGGGAAACTAATCTGGCAATATTTAAGGACTTGGTGGTTCTTTCTAAGGGATCAAAAATATGCTTAATGGGATGGTATATGACTAGGGATGAAGATTCATTAGTCTCTGGTTGAATATAGAAAGGAAACTGACAATGAATGCTTTAATCTATATGAAGCAATTCTTTTTTTTTTTCCCCTTTTTTCCTTCTTGCATTGGGATCTTTGTGTTTGGAGGGAAGGTACAATTTAGACTAGGTCCCTCCTGAACTTCAGTGACCAACATATCTCCCTTGGAGTCAAGTATCTATACTAATCCCAGCTCTATTGCTAATTACCTGGAATATGGAGAAGTCATTTATGTCTCTGGGCCTTTGTTTTCTCATTCATGAAACAAGAGGTTTGGACTCAGAGCCTCCAACTTAGTTTTAAATCTGTGATACTAACATCTAGAACACAGAGCAAAGATTTCAAGGAATCACCTAAAAGGCATTAGGAGAAATACTACCAGAACCATTGGTAAAATGACTATTGGGTTCAAATTTTTGGTCTTTAAATCTTCTGAATGGACATCTTTCTGATGTCCATTCATCAATCCTTCCCCAATATGCAAGGTCAGCATAGTTATTTGCTGGGGCTATTGTGCTTCTTCTTGATTCAGTTAAGTTATAATGAAATAAATTCACCCATTTGGTTGGGATGACAACATAGATAGGAAGGAATCTAAAATTTTGACTTTATTGATGTAAGGACTATCCAGTATGGAAGTTTCCTCCATTAATGCAAACTATCAATTTCTTTAACCATCTTAGAGAGTTTCCTGAAGATACTGTGAGGTAATTTTCTCAGATTGTATAGGCATATATTGCAAATGGAGGGCAAGGATCTAGCTCTTCTTGACTCCAAGGCTGGATTTTTATCTCTGCTCTCATCAGTGAGTTAATCCCAGAATCTCTGTTTTGTGGAAGGCCTCAGGCCAGCCTTCATTTACATTCTGGCCATCTTTAATTCTTTTTTTTTTTTTTTTTTTCATTTAGGGTTAAGTGACTTGCCCAGGGTCTTACAACCAAAAAGTGCTGAGTGTCTGAGATCACATTTGAACTCAGGTCCTCTTGACTTCAGGACTGGTGCTCTATCCACTGTGTCACCTAACTGCCCCCATCTTTAATTCTTGATTACAAATCCATGCCTCTGCTGTTATCTCACTGTGGAACTTCCTAATATAACTGGAGCCTCTCCCTCTGGAACTGCCAAATATCCCTATGGACTTCTCAAAAATAGAAAATTCCTGGGAAAGCCCATCTTTTCCTCCTATGGTGAGTTTGTAGTGGGCCTCCAGTTTGTGTTTAAACTCAGATCCGACTTCATTTCCTTCCCAGCAGGATATATGGCATCTGAAATTCGCATTATGCCCTCATCTTGAGTAACTTCAACTATTACCTCTCTGTCTCCCACTCCCTACTTTTCAGCTTGTTTTCTTCCTTTATTAGAATGTAAGGATTTTCTGGGCAGGGATTCTCTTTCTGTTTGGTTATATTTATATCTCCAGCTCTTAGCACAGTGTCTGGAACATATTTCAATAAATATGTTTCCTTCCTTCCTTCCTTCCTTCCTTCCTTCCTTCCTTCCTTCCTTCCTTCCTTCCTTCCTTCCTTCCTTCTTACTAGATCATACCCCATTTCTTAAGCTGAGTTACCATAAACATATCAAACCCTACATTCTCGGAGTCGCTATCATTTTAAAGACTTCAGAAGGAAATTAGATCTTGTACTTTTAGTCTTTTTTTTTTTTTACTTTCTGAGTCATTGAATTTTTATATCCATCTCTGTTGATTATACAAGGATGAATTTGTCATCTAAGAAGACATGTCATGAGAAATTCATTTCCCTTTTGCATGTACACTCTTTTAAAAAAAATCTCAATTTAGAAGTCTTTCTATTGTCCTCACACCTCATGCAAAGGTTACTGTGCCCTGAAAGAAAATCATTTCCCCATTCAGATCTATCGTCATTCTTGTAATTATTGTTCTATAAAGTCCATCTCTACATAATGCACATAATGACTTTGTCTAGTGTTTGCTACATCACTGTTTGACCTTGCCCTTTTCTTTTTTTTTACCTGTAGCAGGCCATGTTATTTTGTCATCCTGAAATTTGTTTTCTAAACAAGTCTCGCATCTCAGAATATTATTAGTATCTCTGAAAGATTAAAACCTAGCTAGTGAATTGATGATTTATAGCTTAAAACTTTTTTGACTCCTAAATTGTTGTGTCAAATTCATAATTTAAGCCTTATATTCTTTCTATTCTATATAGATATTATATGTACTTGTATTAGTATTTGAGCTTATTAATGTCAGAAACTGTTTTTAGACTTTCTAAGTATACTCAATGCATACCCCAGTGCTTGGCCCATGGTAAATACTTGTTGTTGGAATATTTAGCTTTAAAAAAAAAAGGTATCTATGTGCTTATCTAAGTCATTGATAAAAATTTTGAACTGAAAAAGGCCAATAAATGCTTTTTAAAAATAAATTGGAGAATTTATATCTCAGCTTAATGCAAACTTTATCTCCTCATTATGTCTTTTATATATCCCTTAGTTTAACTAGGTCCTGGTCCTGGACTCAGGAAAACCTGAGTTCAAAACTCAACTCAGAAATTACTAGGGTTGTGTGACCCTAGACAAGTCACTTTGCTTGTTTGCCTCAGTTTCCTCATTTGTAAAATGAATTGAAGAAGAAAATGGCAAAGCACTCCAGAACCATTGTCTATGTGCTTATCTAAGTCATTGATAAAAATTTTGAACTGAAAAAGGCCAATAAATGCTTTTTAAAAATAAACTGGAGAATTTATATCTCAGCTTAACGCAAACTTTATCTCCTCATTATGTCTTTTATATATCCCTTAGTTTAACTAGGTCCTGGTCCTGGACCCAAAAAACCCAAATGTGGCTACAGAGAATCAAACACAACTTAAATTTCCTAGTAACACTAAAATGTCCCTTAACCCCACCAAAAAAGTTGTCTCATAAGCTGGCCTGGGACTTCTCTTCTTCCACTTGTCATGGCTCTGCTTTAAATATAATATTGATTCATGTGTGCCTTTCTCTCCTTGTAACCTTGTACAGTGTAGAAAGACTATAAGTTTTGAAGTCAAAGAGACTGTGTTTAAATCTTGCTTCTATTAGTACCCATGAAATTTTGGACAAGTTACTTAAAATTCCTGGGAGTCAGTTTTCTCATGTATAGAATTAGAGAGTTAAACTGAAAGGCCTCAAAGTGCATAGTAGGTTCCTAATAAATGTTCATTGACTGTCCAATTTCCATTAAGATGTTATGTTATGATCATTTTTTCCTTTAATTAATTAATTATTTTTAAGTTAAAACTTTTGATTCACAAAGCATACGTATGGGTGATTTTTCCAACATTGACCCCTGCATAACCCCCGGCAGCAAATTTTCCCCTTCTTCCCCCATGCCCTCCCCCACCCTCCAGGCAGTCCAATACATGCCAAATATGCCGAAAATACATGCCAGATTCAATATGTGTATACATATTCACACAGCCATCTGGTTGCGCAAGAAAAATCAGATCAAGAAGGAAGAAAAAGAAAAACTGAGAAAAAAGAAACAAAATGCAAGCACACAATAACAGAGAGTGAGAATGCTATGCTGTGTCTCCCCCCTCCCCACCCACTCCTGTTCCCATAGTTCTCTCCCTCAGTGTAGATGGCTCTCTCCATCACTGAACAAGTAGAATTGGTCAGAATTATCTCATTGTTGAAGAGAGCCATATCTGTCACAACTGATCATCATATAGTCTTCTTGTTGCCATGCACAATGATCTTCTGGTCCTGCTCATTTCACTCAGCATCAGTTCCTGTAAGTCTCTTCAGGCCTTTCTGAAATCATCCTGTTGGTCATTTCTTACAGAACAATAATATTCCATAACATTCATATACCACAATTTATTCAGCCATTCTCCAATTGATGGGCATCCACTCAATTTCCAGTGTATGTACTGTACAAAGAGGGCTGCCACAAACATTCTTGCACATACAGGTCCCTTTCCCTTCTAATCTTATCTGCATTAGTTTTGTTTGTACAAAAACTTTTTAACTTAATATAATCAAAATTATCTATTTTATGATCAATAATGATCTCTAGTTCTTCTTTGGTCACAAATTCCTTTCTCCTACATAAATCTGAGAGGCAAACTGTCCTATGTTCTTCTAATTCGTTTATTGTATGATAATTGCTTTTTAATTGATAAATTTTGTTTCTCTATATCTTCAATACCCCTAATAAAATACAATAATTGCAGTGAGCCTCAGTTTCCCTTTCTAATTGATCTTAAAGTCTCCTAATATCCCTTCTGTTTCTAAATCTAGGATAGTATTGATCCCTCACAAGTCTGTTGCTATAACTTTTAGTGAGAATTAGACTATTCAATCAACAATGAAAACAATAGACCTTTTATTTTTCATATTTAAAGGGATCTTCATAGAGATAGACCTGGAAGGGACCTTCATTTTTTGTTTTTTTCTGGCATATTCTAGTCTAGAGAAATGCTTTGGTTTCTATTTATTGTTTGAGTGTGCTCAGTATTTGCAATATGTGATTTTTTTTTTTTTTGTCTAGCCAGAGTTTGATGGGAAAGGTCCCAACTAGCATATGTAAGCTTTGGGCATTCCTCTCCCTTAAGTGACCAGAGAAACATGTTTTGTTCTGAACCAAAATAGTATTCCTAATCAAGAAATATTTAAAATGTCCAATGGATACAATTCTAGTTCAGTGCCCATCATAGAGAAGAAAAAAGTCGTTGTTCAGCCATTTACAATTCATTGTGACTTCTTTTGAGGTTTTCTTGGCAAAGACACTAGAATAGTTTACCATTTCCTTCTCCAACTCACTTTGCAGATGAAGAAACTGAGGCAAAAAGGAGTAGGTGACTTGTCCAGCATTAACCAACTAGCAAGTATCTGAGGCTGGATTTGAATTCAGATCTTAATTGATTATTACTATACCACCTAACTGCTTCAAAGAAAGGGGAATTTAGCTTTGAAATCCTCCTGGGTTCTACCTTCACTTTTTCAAATACCTACCTTGAGCTTGAACAGGTTTCACTCAAGGATATCTTCAAAAATGAGTAAGGCCTTAGATTATACCTATATATGTTTCCAGAAAGCCTCACAACAATGACTAAGATAATTCATGAAAATATAGATTTCTTTCAGGGGCACACACGCACATACACACACACATGCAAACACATACACATATACTTTATGCAAATACAGAAAAGAATATTAAAGAAAATCAATTCAGAGTAATTAAAAGCAAGATAGCTTGTAAGGGAGGGCAGTAGCATTTGGGAGGATTTAGAAGGATTTTAGGTAGAAGTGATATTTGAATTGTGTATTAAGTAAGAAAAGGAATTCTCTGGAGTGGTGGTAAAGACAGAATGCATGTGGGATGATCAGTACTCTGTATGAGAAACAAAAAGAAAGTAATTTTGGCTAGATTTTTGATCTCTGGAGGGGAAGTAATTATCATATAGTGAAGCTGGAAGGATAGGTTAAGACTAGACTGTATGATACTTTGAAAGGTAAAATGAGGACTTTTTATTTTACCCAAGATGCAGTAGGGAACCATTATAGTTGATTGAATAGAAGAATGATGTGGTCACTTAAGGAAAATCACTCTTATTTAAATATATAGTTTGTTTCTCATTTGGGGCATTACTTTAGTGTTTCTATCCTAAGAATAATAGCTAACATTATATAGTATTTTAAAGTTTATAAAGCGATTTATAAATATATTCCACTGATCCTCACAACAATCTTGTGAGATAAGTTAAAATGTTCTCATTTTACAGATCAGGAAACTGAGTTTGAGGCAAATATGTCCAAGGTCATAAAACTAGCAAGAATCTAAGGCAGGATTCAAAATCAGGTCCTGCCTCCAAGGCTAGTTCTCTGTTCACCACTCTACCTAAATGATATGGATGTTTTTGTTTTTGTTTTTTACAGATGGATCATTTCTTGTTGCTATTAAGTCTTTAAATGCAGGCCCAATAATTAGATGATTAGGGGTGGATAATTTTCTAATTTTCTCAGATTATTGCTGAGGGTATGTGTTGGTTTCTTTGAAAATTTCTTGTTTATAGCTTTCAGTCATTTATATGTTGGGGAATGTCCCTAAATCCTGGAGAATTGTGCCAAGACTGTAGAACACAGCAGACAGTTATCAGAATTTTAATGCAAATATTTCCCTACACATAACAAACTGTCTTTTTACTCTAACTGCATTAATTTTATGCAAAAGAGGAATACATTAAATTTAATAAAAATGATCAGTTCTAATATATAGATATATTGATCTGAGGATCTCTTCTTAATGTGGAAATCTCTGTATTATTACTAATCAGTTTCATCTCTAATAATATCCCCTATATCATGAAAGTTTATGAATTCATTTGGAAGCCAGAAAAATGTAACCTTCTATTCTAATCTCTATTTTTTTCATGGTGAAATGACTGTTTAAAATGCAATCAAGTTTTTCTACCATTCAAATCTCATTTCCCATCACAAGATGCTTTTTCAAAAGCCATATGTACTGAAATCTAGTGCTTTATGTATAGTATGACAGTTGAATCTAATCTTCTGCTGGATAATTGATAAATGCACAAACTTTCTTCTTATCCAGTCTTGGACTGAACTTGAGGGTGTGTATCAATTTTCATGGAACAATATTGAAATACAGAGAACCTTTACTGGTCCCAATAGATATTCTTTCTTGGGGCTTGGTGACTCCCTGCCAGAGCACTGTGAAGAGTAAGTCGATATAGCCCTGATATGACTAATTAGGAGGTGTGCTGGTTTCTTAGAGAATGTATCCAAGATATTATTGAGAGCCCGCCAAGACTCGTCAAACCCACCCACTGCTACCCACTTCTGCTGATTCATATGAGAGCAGATGATGCAATCAGAAGAAACCTGGAACATGTTTCTAATGATTTTGAATTACTGAGTAGGAAAGAAAAGAAATGCAGGGGCACAAATGTTTTTTTTTTCCTTCATAACAATTACAACTGAGATTTGAGAAGAAAGGATGAAATGTTTTAAGGGAATATATCTATGGATTGACATGAGTTCAATTTAAAATTATTCTGATTTTATTTTATATTATTTATTGAAATAGTTTTAAGATACTAGAATGATAGAAAAGTTTAGGGATGCACTCAATGTCATAAGAACTGGGAAGAATGTGATTGACCAGAGTCTTATTAAAGCTAAAAATAAAAAGGAAGGAGAAAAAGTACAAATCAGTATTTTCCATGTATAACATGAAAGTATAATACAGAAAGTCAATAGTGAAAAAAAGAAAGTCAATAGTGGAAGAAAATCTAGTTGCAAAAAGGAAGAAAAAAAATTTAGAGAAACACTTATAGTTTCATATATCAATGTGTAAAGTCAGGATAAAGAAAGGACCTCGGTATGATTTCACTGGGATAGGACAGTCACAGATGAGGGAATACTCTTACCAAAATAAGTTGGCACCTTGTTTGCAACTTACTATTTTAACAGTAACAGTTTAAGTAACTTTCCAAGATCACACAATACCGTGTAATAAACAAAGTACCAAATTGAACTTGAAATATTATTAAAAGAAGTTAACAATTCACAAATTATTTTCAGAAATAAGTGGGATAGGGTAAGATGAACATCCTTCATAGAATGACAATCACAGAATAGGAAGAGATTGAAATCTATGCCTTATAAAAATCGGTTTGAGATTTTAATTTTATTCTATTTTTACCTGGTTAGAGCACACTTTCTACTAAAAGATTGATCTGTTGATGAAGAGAGGGCTCAAGCAGATGAAATCATTGGTATTTCACAGATAGATAAAGGAGAAAATATGCATCTGATTCCACTGAAGCAAACCTATCCCAAACATGTCATCCTAACAAATATTCCTAATAATTTTAAGCAGTTAAAAACCAGAAATAAATTGCTTTTCTTTAAGGAAAGAAGATAAATTCAGGTACAAAGCAGTCAGTAATTTTATCAATCTCACTAAAGTAGCAATGCACACTGAGGCAAAGACAGGAGACAGCATGTGTCAGCCAAGTTCTAACTTCCATCACAGTTTTGACTACAATTTCCCTTGAATCCCAATGGAAACAGTCAAGAATCTGAACTCAACAACATAGAAATACGTTCATTCTAGACCACCAGATATGCTTTCTCTCCAAGACCAATGGTCCTAACTGTTGGGGAAAATTATTATGGAGCAGGGATCAACCTTCATTTGATATCATCAACACAAACTGCTGATCAACTGTCATTAATTGATAGCTAAGACCAATAAAAATGAGAGTGGCGGGCTCTCCCAGACCCCTGGTCTTTGTCACCAAAGATTGTTTCTGAGCAAAGTAAATCTCACTATTAGAAGTAGGAGCTACTGAGCAAGAGTCCAGAATTCTGGTGGAGAATGGGAGTGAAGAGATAAAGATTATTGTTATTACTCAGAAGGCAAGTTGTGAAAAAATTTTTGTTTTCTTTCTTCAAAAAAGTACTTCTACAACAAGTAAGTGTTCCAGATTATCACCCAATTGTTACAATATGTTTCTCAACCTACATTGTATTTGCCTGAGTTATTTATTTTATTATCTTTATTTTGCATATAATTATTATTTGTGCTTTGTTTTCTTTTTGATTAGAATGAAACCCTCAGGAGTAGTGATGATTTCATTTTTTGTATTTTTATCCTTTACCTAAATTACAGTAAATATTCTTTGATTTCTATGACAAACTGCAACTTGTATGTAAAAAATGGCATAAAATATTTTATTGAATAACTATTATTTCAAAATACAGGTGGGTTGCTGAAGTGTCAAGATTGAGTTAATAGAGGGGGAAACCAAGTACTGATAGATTGTTACAGCAACTTAAAGAAAAACTCCAAAACATCATGTAACTCTTCTATGGAAAGCCAAATGGAAGGATGTGAAAGAGCATCTTATTGAATAAGAAGGCACAGATATACTATTAGAGCAGGTACCCATGTCCATAAAATCACATGTCCCATGAATCATGACTCATTCTCAAACAATATAGTTATACCTGGAATTCAAATTCATAAACTAGGAACACACTTAGAAATGAAAGTTACTTCTTACTACATCAAACAATTCAAAGATTTGAAGTGAATTTTTCACTGAATTTTGTGATCATTGTATATAGCTATCATTCCTCAAAGATGAAATTGTTCATAAAATGGTGTCTGAATGGGTCTGCCAAAGAAGCTGGTAATTCTCAGCTAATTTCAAAAACAGAACTCAGAAAAAATGTAGGCAGCCAAAAACTTCCCATTATAGAACAGCTATCATTGAATCTGTTATTCTTTGGACAATGACATTTAAGGAAGAAAATTCTTCTTGGTTCTTGGCTTTGCCAAACATACAGTAGGATATAAAAATCTTCACCATCACAGTGAGAGCAACTGTGTTCAATTCAGTGATGAAGGAAAGGTATGTTTCAATAAGTTTGAGCATTCTATTGGGCATAAAAGACACTTTGTTTTGCTGAATATAATTAACAAAAACAAAACTAAGTACATTAGTACTCTTTAGATTAACAAGCTAATTGCAATTTATAATCTCTTAGGGACAATACCTGGAAACTTTGGCAAACAATAAAATTTACAATGAACATTTTATGGATCATTTTTCCTTTAGTATTCAGTTGATGTTCTCAAATTTGTGGCAAGGACCTTTTTTTCCTATTTCTGGATTAAAAGATTAATGGTAATTGCTTTCAAGTGGAAGGTGGTCTGTCTTACCATACTTGCTTCACAGTATGGCATCAATCTGAATCCCTAGTTATAAGACAGTAGTGGATCATTATAGAAAATAAGACTTAATAGGACAGTTCACATGAACCACTCATTAGCTCTTTGAAGGACATGCCCTACCTGATTCACTTAGAACATTGTAATTACAGAACCAAAGCTAATATGAATCTAATGTTAAATAATCTGTCAGAATGCTTTTTGTTCACAAATGTTGGATTCAATTTTGTTTCAAGCACTTTTTTTTTAAAGCAAAAGAATGTATAAAACCTATTTGCAGAGCCTTGTGAAGTATGCAATTAAATTGAATTATCAATAACATAAGGTCAAATACAAAGAAATGAGGAAAATGCAACCACTGCATCTTTTTCCTTTATATTTTATTATGGCCCTTTTATGCTTAGGAAGAGGAGAATTATATTGCAAAAATTAGTATTTGATGCTAAAATTTAAAAAGAATGCAACAGCTCCCTAATGTGCATCATGAGACTATTTTAGAAATAGTGTTTTGAAAAAGAGAATAAATTTACATGACTAAAGAACAAATTCAGGGGCTCTTTATTTTACATTTCCCCCACATTTTTAAGAGCAATAATTCTTTTATGCTTTTCCCCTAGTGTTTTCAGTGTCTAGCTCTGAAGTAGGGTGCTCAATAAATGTTCGTTAATTGAATGACTGATAGAACAACCATCTGTTTCAACTATCCCCATTTTATAGAATAGCAAACTGAAGCCCAGGGTAAAACTGTCACATAGGTGGTAAGTACTGGAGAAAAACAGCTTCATCCTAGAGGTCTAGTTGTCTTAGAAGGATCACCCCCCTCTCCCCCCCAAGACTGAACATTTCAGTCTTTTAAAAAATAATGTCATAACACCATACAATTATCAACTATGATAGACTTAGCTTTTTAAGGCAATAATCCAACACAATACCAAAGAACTCATGATAGAAAACGCTGACCACATCTAGAGAAAGAACTATGAAATCTGAATATAGATCAAAGCAGACTATATCCACTTTTTTTTCTTCATTTTTTTTTCTATTTATTCTGATTCTTCTTTCACAACATGACTAATGTGTAAATGTATTTAATGTGATTGGACATGTATAACCTATATCAGATTGCTTGCTGTCTTGGGAAGGAAGGAGGGAAGGAAGGGAGAAATAGTGTAACTGGAAAATATTAATTATTAAACAATAATGCATATATATTAAGACAATATGTTAAAACAACAAATCCCTTAAATTTCCATCCATCATTCTTGCTTTGCTGGGATGGGACAGTACTAAAATGATAGCCAGGGAAATATAAAATGTGTAACTATAGTTTGGAGCAGCAAACTAGGAGCATGAACCAAGATATGCTAGAAAAAATTGAAAACTAAAGCTATGTTATACTGATTTCAATCCAGAGTCAGAATTCTGAAAAAATTCAAACTGAATGGCAAGCAGACTACACCATAGAACGTATCACTTAGGTTAATGAAAGTTTATACTTTAATTATTTGAACTGCCTCTGAGATTAATGCAGATCAGGGCCATAAACTTTCCCAAAGTATGTGGAGACAGTTCTTAATGAATTCCCAGTTAAGAAAGAAGTTGGATAATATGAGTATATAGACGTAGACTCTGAAAATAAAGATAAATTTTTGAATGTCCAAGGCACAAACACAAAAGAAGAAGAGAATTCCAAAATATCTATGAGCAAATCTTTAAACAAAAACACAATTTTGCAAGGTCTACTGGAATTTTTAGAAGAAATGAAGCATCATTGCCATTTCTTGCAAAATAATCTTCCTCTTTCCAGGCATAAAATCAAGGGACATAATGAAGCATAAAGTAAAAAATGTATTCCATATAGTAATTTCAGATAGTTTATTAGATTTCTTATAAGAATTTAAACAAGATTTTTTAAAAATGATATTGTAAGTGAAATAAGAGTTCTACAGAAAAGAACTGAAGTGAGAAAAGAGGGTTCTTTTAATAAAAGGAGAATAAATAGACTAGAGTAAAAGTATATCAAATAAAATAAAAAGACCATACAATTAGACAACTGTCCATTAGATAATACGAAATACTAAAACAAAATTGAAAGGCTGAAAAATAGAAGATAATGCATGATCTGTTTTTAAAAAAAAATCTAATGTAAAATTGGTCTGTGAAGAAAATCTAAGAATCATTGGATTATCTGAAAACTATTATCATAAAAAAAATCTAACAATTATATTTCAATATATCAATAATAAAAACACCCTAAACTATTAGAACTGGAAGTCATAGTGAAAACAGAAGAATTCATCAATTATCTCTTGAAAGAAACTTTGAAATGAAACTTTTAAGTATTGTACCTAAAATGCAAAGCCTTTAAGTCAAAGGAGGTATTCAGATATGAAACAAAATAAAAAGATGCCAGGTACCCAGGAACTCAAAATATTACAAACAGAAATATTAATAAAAGGATAGCACCTGATAGGGCTATAAAGGGGATGATATGTAGGAAAAACAGTTAAAATAACTTACTCAAAGAAACTAAGTGTAATAATATAGAATTGTTTTAAAATGATTCTTTAAGGAAATAGAAGATGTCTAAGCATTCCTAAAAAGCAAAGTTGAATAAAGTTATATTGTAAACCAAGGAGTTAGGACAACCATGAAAGATATATTTGGACAATTGAATAGAATTCGATATCGATGAGAAGTTTACATTATCATTAGAGAAGAAAAAATAAGAGTCCATCCAGAAGACTAATTTCTTTGAGGGTCATGAAAGCATTGAATAAATCAGCAGTTCTCAAAGTACTTTTTAAAATATACATATACAATACATACAAAGATGTGATTCAATCATAAGAAGCCATTATCGAGTAGACCAAGAATCAAAATTTGTAATTCTGAAAGAAAGAAAGAAATCTAAGTTTAAAACGTGTGTGTGTGTGTGTGTGTGTGTGTGTGTGTTTATGTGTTATGGGTCAGAACTCTGAACTTGAAACAAAGGATTCTTACAAGGTACTAATCAGTGGAATTGATAGAGACAATAGTTATCTAATTTAGGATGGTTCAGTATGATTGATTTAATCCTACAAGGAGATGTTATGGGCCAGAACTTGAAACAAGGTACTAAGTGGAATTAAAGAGACAATGATTAAATCTAGTTTAGCATTGATTTAATCCTACAACAAATAATGGTTTCCTAGTGATATAATGACTGGTTTGTACTCAGTGTGGAGCATGTAAGCTAGAAGCCTCAGCCAGGTAAAGAAGGCAAAGGACTGGCGGCAGGAGTTTAAGCTCTCAGAACCAAGGGGAGAAATTCAATTCAATTTTCAATCTTGCTGGTGTCTGTCATGGACTCTTACACTTCCCCCACTAAGACCAAGGCCAGACTGAAAGGCTCTCCAGAAAGCTGCCCAACCCCAGATTTGGGGTTTGGACTTGGATTTGGACTTTAACACCTGGCTTTTCTTGTGGTGATTACTGAACTGAAAGGAAGGCTGACTCCAGAGACCCCAAAAAATCTCAACAGAGAACATTACATTTTAGAGAGAACATTACAGTGTATATATATATATATATATATATATATATATATATATATAATGGCTTCAAAATCTCTAATGATCGTAGAAACTCATATTAATACAGTTCCATTGGAATACCTCATGCTTGTTAGATTGGCCAAGATGTCAGGAAAGGAAAATGATACTTGTTGGAAAGCTGCACAAAGGATTTGTGAATTTGTTACATCATTTTGAAAGGCAATTTGAAAGAATATTCAGAATTAAAAAAAAAAAAAAAAGACAAACTATGGGGTAGCTAGGTGGTGCAGTGGATAGAGCACCAGCCCTCAAGTCAGGAGGACCTGAATTCAAATCTGATCTCAGACACTTAACACTTTCTAGCTGTGTGACTCTGGGCAAGTTGCTTAACCCCAATTCCCTCAGGGGGGAAAAAAAAAGACAAACTATTTGAGATCAGAGAATTCCTTTTTAACATATAGACCACTGTTGGACAAATCAGCAACAGAGACTATATGAAAGAGAAATCAGAAATTCTATATTTACCTAAATAGCAAACACAGATAAAATATAAAAAAGAGACGATACAAAGTCAAAGCCATAAAAATAAAAATCTAATATCAATGAAAAATTTTATTACAAAGGCTCAAATAAAATTAGATGAAAGAATTCCTGAAAATGGAGAATGTGATCCTCATGGTAGCAGGAAGACCAAATCAATGAAAATGTCAGTTTATTTGAATGAGAAACAGAAAGCTTGAATGTCACTACTGAAAATACAAAAAGCTATGCTAAAGTAGGTGATGGAAACTTAAACTTTTTTTTTTTTTCAAATTGAAGAGAACAGGGTTTGACAAGGTCATAATTATTTAATCTAACATTTCACAGTAGTGCAGGAATTACTACCAGAACTGTTTCTCTAGACACAAATTTGTTTTGACCTTTCTTAACAGAAGACATCCTCCCAAAAATGAAGATTATTAGTACCTTTCAAATATTTGCCAATCATATATTTAAATACTTTAGAGAAATCACTTGTACCTTTTTAGAAAACATCTAGACCCTAGTTTTTTTTAAACCAATAAACACAAGAAAATTGTATTTACAAGTCATTATCAAAAAGTTCCCTGCATATGAAGACCAATTCAATAATAGAAAGTTGTCATATTGCAAGTCCATATGAAAAATGACCCTCTATTTTAAACATATCACAACACAATAATGTCAAGAACATTTGATATAAAATATGTTTTTTTTTGTTTGTTTTGTTTTGTTTTTAGAGAAAATTTCCCCATGGTGGTTTTCCTGACTTCAATTCTATTGTTTCCTATGGATTGAAAGAAATATGACTTATAGAGTTGAGGACCTACACTAAAATATCTTATTTTATGATGTAAATTGATGACATGAAGATATATAATTTCACCAAATACATAAAGCAGTAGATTAATTTTGTAAATTTTTTCTTGAGTTATAAAAATGTCATTTGGATTCATTAACATGCACAAGACTAAAGGCTTGAACTTTGAATCTGGAGATCACATTAAACAAACTTACAAAAGAAATACTTAAAAATACCTTACTTTACTTTAGTCAAGAGAAACAAAGTGCAAAGCTATTAAAAAGAACTCCGCAGCTAATATTACAAAAATCACATATTTTCATTTATATCTTTTATTTTGCTTAATATATCATACTGTATGTTATTTATACATATATATATATATATATTGCAAGAGCTTTATTTCCCAATATATCCATATTTCCCAATATATTCATCCCTATGTACCAAAATTTTATTCATGACAAGATTTTTTTAATAGAAAGTAAATTAAGAAAACCAATCAGCACAGTAATCATAACAACTATCTTTAGGTCCCATTACTGAAAAGAGGGGAAAGAGGTGCATTCTCACTTTTTTCCCCTTTAAGTTATTAACATGTGATCATCATGAGGTTGCAGCTTTCAGTTTTGATTATTATTATTTGTTACATATAAAGTGCTATACTTGCCATAACTATTATTTTCTTCAGTCTGCTTATTTCATTTTGTATCAGTTCCTAAAAGTTTTCTGATGACTCCCTAATATTTTAATAGGTTCATATATTTGATTACCATTAAGCAGCTGATAGGCATCTACTTTGTTTTTCTTTGTTTCTTACCACCAATAGTGCTATAAATACAGGTTGTCTAAATTTCTTAGTGTAGTTTTAAATGACTAATTCTTAAAAAGTCTTTAGAATTTCAGTTATATCCTGAATTTAGGTATATGTAGTACCTTTCTTTCTTCTACCTCCCTAGGGTATATGTCTAATATTAAGATCTTTGGGACACAGGATATGGAGATTTTATTCACATTAATTGCAAAATTACAGATTTTTTTTCATAATGTTTGAACAAATTTGTATCAACACTGTTAATCTTTTCACAACCCTTCCAACATTGATTATTCCCATTTTTCGTCATCTTACTTTATTGAGTTTAGGAAAAATCTCATGGTTGTTTTGATTTGTATCTTTTATTAATAATTTAGAGTAATATTTCATTATGTTTGTTAATCACTTCCAAATCTTCATATTAATATTATTTCTTTATACCATTGCTCTGCCTGGATTTTCTAAGAAATTTACTATAATTTTGAAATAAAAACAAAATAAGAAAAAATGTTTAAAACAATTGATACATATGTGATAATGGCTTTAATGTACTCTTTCAAAACTGTAAAAGGAGCCATAATAAATTTGGAAAGTAAATTAATAAAAACTTTCATAATGTTAATCACAGACAAACTTGTTACCCAAAGGCAGCTAAAATAAGAATCTTTCTACCTTCAATCTTGTCAAAAACAAATTTTAAAAGGAGAAAAATAGTTTATAGAAATTCTTAGAGCATTTGATAAACAATTTAAAAACCCTTCAGAAATATTTTTAGAAGCAAAAAGACATTACATCACTGAGCAACAGTAAAAAATGAAAATACTACAAAATGATAACAGTTAATCACCATTGGATTTGTTGAATATAAAATGAAAGATTTTAGAATCCAAAGACCTTCCATGAAAATATCCACATGAACTCGGCAAATATATGTCACATAGAGAAAGGCTGAACCAATGACTGAATATTCTATGTTCTCTTGGGTAAATAGAGGCAATTTAAAAAAAGGAATTACCCAGAAATTACAGCAGAGTTTTTTATTAAGAAACTAAGATTTTGTGATAAAGCACATCACACAAGAACATGATCAAAACTGTATGACAGATTACTTCAACCAGCAAAAATTTAGAACTTGGTGAAAACCCAGGAGATCATGAGCTAGTTGCTAGATTATTTACATCAAAAAGTTTGTTATTTTTCTTTTCTTTTTATGATAATAGCTTTTTTATTTTCTAAAATACATGCAAAGATAGTTTTCAACATTTACCCTTGCAAAACCTTCTGTTCCAAATTTTCTTTTTCTTTCCCCACCTTTCCTCTCCCCTAGACAACAAGTAATCCATTACAGGTTAAATAAACATGTGCAGTTCTTCTAAACACATTTCCACATTTATCATGCTGCATAAGAAAAATCATATCAAAAGGGGGAAAATGAGAAAGGAAAAAAAAACAAGCAAACAGCAACAACAAAAGTTTTAGATCAGATACAGGTAGGCTACCTTCATCTAATTTTTTTTTTTTTTTAGTTCCCTTGAAATCCTTAACCTTTTGTTCTTCCATATGAATTTTGTTGTTATTTTTTCTAGGTCTTTAAACAAAAAGTGAAGATTCTACATTGTACTCCATATTTAGACTCTATAATCATCTCTCTAGGTGTAGATGGTTCTCTCCATGCCCTGGATCACCTCATTGTTGAAAAGAGTCAAGTCCATCACAGTTGATCACACATAATCTTGTTGTTACTGTGTACAATGTTCTCTTATTCTACTCACTTCACTCAACATCAGTTTACTCTTATTCTTCAAATCTGAACTCAGATTTTTACACTTTCTTGTCTTGATCTCATATCAACCAGCCTATCTTTATATTTCTCTTACACTTTCTCTCTTTATCTTCAATGTATTTTCATGTACATCATATCTCTCTGACTATTGTTTAAGTTCTATGAAGTCTGGAACTGTTTATTACTCAGAAAAAGCATAAATACTCAACAAAAGCACGTAGAGTAGAAGGATGGATGAATGGAAGGTAGATCCTCAAACTCTCCAGAATTCAGCCATGCCTTGTGTCAGAATTCACGCAAACTGACTACAAGGTCAAATCCAGATCACAACCTGTTTTTGTTTATTAATTTTTATTAGTTGTTTATTATTGTTTATTAATATTAAGAATGTTTTTTTGCATTTTAAATACAATAAAATTTTATTTAGTAAAGTTTATTTAAAATCTTATATAAATGTTGTTTCCTTAAATCTTTAAATAAAATTGTCTTAAACATTTAAATAAGGATTACTTAAAACTTTATTTAAATAAAGCTTACTAAAATACTTAAAGTTTAATTAAAGCTTTATTTAAATAAGGTTCATTTAAAATTTTAAATAAGGTTTCCTCAAATTTTTATTTAAAATGTTTAACTTGTCTTTTTGCAAGTTAATCTGATTGTTCCTGGTTTTGCCTGCTGGGGCCAAACAAAACAAATGTGATCACTCTTTAGGTATTTGAAGGTAGGCATTATGTCTCCCATAACATTTTGTTTTCTCTACACTAAATTATCTAGTTTCCTCAAGTGATCCTTATATATCATAGATTTAAGGTTTATCAGCATTCTTCAACTGTGTTATTCAGCACCAAACACAGTGCTAAAGATATGTCTATCAAAAGCAAAATACAACGGGACTAATACTATACCATTCTTAAGGTAGTACAAGACAACGTCATTTTGGGTGGCCACATCACACTTGAATTTACATGGAACTCCCAATTTAGTAAAGCATGAGGTATTTTTCAGATAAACTGATGTGTTATCTATCATGCTTTCCCTACCAGTACTTGTGAAGCTGATTTTTAAAACTCAAATTTATACCTATTGAATTTCATCCTATTATATTCATATTCTAACCTGTCAATTTTTTTTTGACCTTAACTCTGCCTCCATCATAATAGCAATCTTTGGTAGCTTTGTCTTTCCTAAAATTTTGATAAGGGTTCATTTTTTGAAAAAAATTAGAGATATTTGTTACAAAAAAAAATTGATCTTTTTTTCTTAATTTTCCTGATGTATTGATGTTCAAGATCAGAGAGGAATTTTTTCTTTCCAGATTTCTAGAAACACACTACTCCAAGATAGAGTTTTATTTAATCAAGGAGGACAGAGAAACCAGAATGGGAACATATTATCCCTGATGTTCTGTCTGCTCCTGGAGTTCTATTGAATATGCTTTCAATGAGCATGCACAGGATATGCTTGTATCCTAACTCTTTTATTCATTGACAAAAATCAATTGTTTCTACATTTGTATGATAGTTATCTGAACAATGAATATAGAAAGCTACTGGAAGGATTGTGATTTTATGTGATATTATTCCTATTGAACTCAACTGAAAAAGATAAGATATTATGACATTAGCTATTATAATGGCAGCAATGATAATGATCTTGATGAACATGATCCTGACTATCACTACAAAGACCATTACAACCACTACCACCACTAATGCTACTATCACCATTAATACTAATAATAGTAAGAGAACTACTGATGAATAGTCTAAGAAAATTTTTTAAAAATTAAGCAATTTATACAGAAGAGGGTAGCATGATAAAAAGAATGTTAGATTTAGAGTGAAATGTTCTGGATTCCAATCCTAACTATGTCATTAATTCAAGTGTGATTGTAAATAAGTCATCTGCTTTTAGTATCAATTTCTTCATTTCAAAAATATTTTTGATTTCCTTTCATGCACTAGATGACTTGAGATGTACTTTCCATCTCTAGATGCATAATTTAATTATTGTTTTGAGGAAGATTAAGTTGATTTTTACTATGTCATATTTATATATCTATTTCTCTATATGTATGCAAGTATGTATGTAGGTATCTTTGTATCTATATATCTATCTGACTCCCAAAAGAACAAGATAGTTAAATATGAATCTGAGTTAAGGCCATTCTTTCTTTCCTTCGTTCCTCCTTTCCTTCCTTCTTCCCTTCCTCCCTTCCTCTCTTCCTCTCTTTCTCTCTCTTTTTCTCTTTCTTTTCTTTGTTTCTTTTTTTCTCTTTCTCTCTTTTTTCTTTCTTCTCCTCCCTCTTCTTTTTCTTCTTCCTTCCTTCTTTCTTCCCTTTTCCTTTCCTTCATCTCTTCTTCCCTCCAAGCCTCTCTCCCTGCCTTCCTCCCTTCCTTTTTCTTTCTTTCTTTCTTTCCTTTTTCTTTCTTCATTTCTCATAGTTCCCTTTTTCCTGTCTTTTAATTCATAGAGGCTTTTTTTCTCTTTTTTCACATCACAATCCTTTCACATTCTTTATATCTTCCTCACCCAATAAGAAGTCAAGAAAAACAAAACCTATTACAAAAATGTATGTCATACAAAATGTTAGTCATGTTTCAAAAACTTAAAAAAATGCACAAAAAAAAGAAAGAGAAAAAAAATGCTACAATCTGTATGCTGAGAACAGCAACTCCTTCCATCTAAACATAGATAACATAGATAACATCACACAAGTCTTAAGTAACAAAAGTAAGATGTGACTCTTAAATTTTCTGGCCCCAAATTTTCTTCTCCTTCCATTAATCCACATAGGCTTCTTTTTTCACACAACTCTCTATGTTTTAACAGATGGTCTCTATTAATTACCAAGACTGAGAAAATTCAGCACATGTGCTATCTTATTGAATTTGTTTGAAGCAACCTCAGGGACTATATAGAACTGAGCCTTGAGTTCAAATTTCATCTGTGTCACTTGTGATGGTGTGCAAATTAATTAATCCCAAATGTCTCTTTCTTCTAATCTGTAAAATGGAGATACTAATACCGGTAACATCTGCTTTACAAGCTTATTGGGAACAAAGGTCTTAAAATTCTAAGTAAGTAAAATATTAGGGAAAAATAATCTTCTAGCAATAGGCATCCAGTCCATAACTGGTGCTATATTCCCAGACTTTGCATCTTGGAGATACTGATTTACAAAACTATATCTCTTATTAAAAAAAAAACTATTTAGTCAACAACATTCTTAGACTTTATATTAAATTATAAATTTGGAGTCTGATGACATAGGTTCAAATTCTATATCTGTCTATTACTACCTGTAGGATTTGGAGAGAGTCACTTGACCATTTTTTCCTCAATTTTCTTATGTATAAAGTAAGAGAGTTTAATCAAATCTAAAGTCCCTTCCAATACCATATCAATGATGCTACAATGTATGAATGTAATGGGTCTTTTGGGTTTGCCCATCACCATAACCACATTTCTAAATGAAACAGTTTATTTTTTAATTTAATTATTTTTTTTCACAACCTTTAATGAGATAGCTCATCTTTTCCATAAGATATTGAATTCTGGATATGCCAGAATTATCCCTATCTCTACCCTCATCCTAGGCACTACATTTTAAACACATCGGGGAGTTACAGTATGTCAAGGGAAAAGATCCCAAGATACTAAGCTGACCAGAAACATTATGAGAAATATTTGATGATTATTAGTTTGAAAATGAAGACTGGCAATGGGGTGGTGATAAATATCTCCAAATATTTGAAGTATATTTTGAAAGGATTCTGAGGATAAATTTAGGGACAAAGGATATAAGTTGTAGGTGGGCAAATTTTGGCTCAACATAATAAAATTTTCTATTGGTTATGTATATCAGAAAGTAATATGAGTGTGGTTAATAGTAAACTGTCTTCAAGATTAGGAAAAGTTGAATTTAAGTGTTACCTCTCAACCATTCTGAAGAGCAATCTGGAACTTAGCATAAAGAGCTATAAAAGTGTGCATGTTCTTTGACCCAGCAGTGCCATTACTGGATCTGTATCCCAAGGAAATCATAGAGTGGGGAAAAGGGCACACATGTGCAAAAATGTTTGTAGCAGCTCTTTTTGTGGTAGCAAAGAATTGGAAAAGGAGTGGATGCCCATCAATTGGAGAATGGCTAAACAAGCTGTGGTACATGAAGGTAATGGGACATTATTATTCTATAAAAAATGATGAAGAAGCTGATTTTACAAAGGCCTGGAAAGATTTACATGAACTGATGCTGAGCAAAATAAGCAGCACCAGGAATACATTGTACACAATAATGGCAAGAATATATGATGATTAACTATGAAAGGCTTGATTCTTCTCAGTGGTTCAGTAATCCAAAGAAATCCCAATAGGCTTTGGACAGAAAATGGCATCTACATGCAGAAAAAGATCTAAGGAAACTGAATGTGAATCAACACATTATGTTCACTTCTTTTTTCTGTTTTTTTAACTCTCCCATGGTTTTTTCTTTTTACTTTGATTTTTCTCTACCAACATGACTAATAAGGCAATGAGTATTAAAAATAAATAAACTTACTACAGTAAAAAAGTATTACCTCTAATACTTTTTAGTATTAAAAAAGCTAACTATGTGACGTTAACAAGTCACTTCCCCTTCCACTAGCCCTGGAAACTCTCTAAAACTGTAAATTATAGGGGAGGAGTTCCTTAATATGAAATTTCCCTATGTTAATAATAAGTACATAGAAAACTGGACTTGTAGTCTGGAAAATGAGTTCTAATTCCACTTCAGACAAGTCTTGCAAACTATATGAACTCAGCCAATTAATTCAATTTATTTGCACCTTAAGCACAGTGAGAATTGGATGAAATGGTCTTTAAAATTTCTTATAACTCTAAGTGGTGAGATATTTTCCAACTCTGAGATTCTCAATTCCTCTGACATTTTAATCTGTCCATCCATTCCAGATTTCCCACTGATGCTTAATGTCAAGCATAATGCTTTGCATGCAATAGGTGGCAAATAAACATCTGATAAATGGATGAATGCTTGTCCTGTTGTCAATTCAATCTTAATATGTCAAAATTCAGCTAATTCTCGATTCCTCCTCCATCGTTGCCCCTGAAAAAAGAATAACATATTCCTTGTCCTGTTAACTTGTTTTTTCTACCCACACCATACGTCTTTCAAGCTGCCAAGTTTGAAACCCAAGAGTCATATATGACTCATCCCTCTGTTTCATTCTTTATATTAAATAAGTCACTGTTAAGTTAATTCCTTTCTTTTTACTGCCTCCGTCCATTTCCTCTAATTTAATGACAACTATCCTCTCTCTTCAAAAACCTCAGTACCTCAGGCCCAAATGATGGTAATGGAAAACAAATTGATCATTATTATGATCAAAATTTTTCATTAGCTCCTAAGTAACTAAAGAATAAAACCCACTCATCTTCTTTCCTTGGTATACAGGGCCTCATAATTGTTCACTTCACTTTCTTTGCTCTTTTTGGATAGTATTTTACTTTTTCCAAATACATGTAAAAGATAGTTTTCAGCATTCATTTTTGTAAGATTTTGTGGTTAAAATTTTTCTCCCTCCTTCCCTTATGTTCTCCCTCCCCAAGACAGCAAGCAGTCTGATAAAATTTAAACATGTACAGGTTTTTTGAACATATTTCCATACTTATCATGTTGTGCAAGAAAAATCAGACCAAAAGTGGAAAAAAGAACATGAAAAAGAAAAAAAAAACAGACAAATGAAAAAAATGAAAATACTATGCTTCTATCCACATTCAGACTCCATAGTTGTCTCTCTAGATGTGATTGGAATTTTCCATCCCAAATCTATTGAAAATTTTAAATCACCACATTGTAAAGAAGAGTTAAGTCCATCACAGTTCATCATCATATAATTTTGTTGTTATTGTACCAGAGGTCCTCAAACTACTGCCCATGGCCAGATGCGGCAGCTGAGGACGATTATCCCCCTCACCCAGGGCTATGAAGTCTCTTTATTTAAAGGCTCACAAAACAAAGTTTTTGTTTTTACTATAGTCCGGCCCTCCAACAGTCTGAGGGACAGTGAACTGGCCCCCTATTTAAAAAGTTTGAGGACCCCTGCAATATACAATGCTTTCTTGGTTCTGCTCATTTCACGCATCATCAGTTCATGTAAGTCTTTTTCAGATTTTTCTGAAATCAGCCTGCTTATAATCTCTTATAGAAAAATAATACTCCAATACATTCATGTATCATAACTTATTCAGCTACTCTCCCAGCTGATGGGCATCCATTCTGTGTCCAGTTCTTTGCTACTAATAAAAGAGCTGCTACAAACATTTTTGCATGTGTGGGTTCTTTTTCCTCTTTTATGATCTCTTTGAACTACAGACCCAATACTTGAATTTCCTTTAAAAAAAAATCCTTCTAAAGTCCCTTTTTGTAATTTCTAAAGTTTTAGTATAACTAGTTGAATGAAATAATACAAATTATTTACTCTCCACTATGTACAAAACTCTATAGGTGTTAAAGATGCAAACGGGAAAAAATAACCTCAGAGATCAGAGTTCATTTTCTTTGGGAAGGAAAATATATAATTTGTACACAAGCATGTAATTATAAATCGTATACCAACTAAGATAAAGTATTAATAATTGGAGTGGAGAGGAGGGATCAAAGAAGATTCAATGCAGGAGATGATCTCTGTGCTGTGCATGGATGAAAGCAAAGGGTTCTATAACATGGAAGTGAGGAGAGAGTATGTTCCTGATTAAAGTTATAGAGGAAAAAGATAGAATATTATGAACAAGAAAAGGAAAGGACAGTTTAAAATGAAGAAAAAAGGGAAGTTATAGGGAATAACATATGTCATATTAAATGATTTTAAATAAGTCTGGGCAAGTAAATGGGAGCTGGATTGTGGAGGGTCTTAAATTTTAAGCCGAGCTTTGACTATTGCTTCAGATTACAATATCAGTAATAATTTCAAAATTATCATTTAGAGTAAAAGCTATAGGGAAACACTGAAAAATTTTAACATAAAAACTATTAAAGTGGTCTCTGCTTCCAAGGAACTTATATTCTTCTGGTGGATAAAACACATAAGAAATACACAGGTTGGGATGTGAAATTCTAGATTAGCTGGAAGATGTCATAGACTATTGTAAACTGAACAACAAAATTAATGTCAATCAATTTGGTACTGACTAAACAAAGTTAATCAGTAATTCAATGGGGTTGAAATGTGATGTGATCCATTAGAATTCTTACAAAAAAATAAAAACTATATATATATATATATATATATATATATATCTTGATGAAGCTTGAATTTTACCCTTTTTTTAGGGCTTTAGGATTTATTATCCTAGAAATAATTTTAAGAGCATCATTTCCCCCTTAAAATTAAAGGGAAATATTGAAGACTTTTTGTATAAAAGCTATCATGCTCCAATCTATGTTTCAAGAATATCATTTGAAACAGTTCTGGTTTTTACTACACATCTAGAGAATTGATAAAGATGATAACAATAATTCTAAAACAATCAACATTGGAAGTCATGTGAAAAGACAGATATACTAATACTAATGGAGTGGGGAACTGGCCAACCACCCAAGAAAACATTTTTGAATTATTTTTTTAAAGTCATTAAATTTTTCATACTTTTCCTGACAGATCCAACTACTGACATACCAAGGGATCACTGCCCCAGGTGATGGTGGTATAGATCCAGTCCCTGCCAGGGCCCTTTACCAGCCAGAAATGTTGTATGGCAGTGTGACAATATCGCAACATTGCTCCTACATCTAGACCAGTATTTGGGACATTAGGAAAATAGAAAGTACTTATTTATTAATTTATGGAAATATCCTACATAGAACATAATGTTCATAGTAGTATTTTTAAAATGTGTGATGGCAAGTTAATAAAACTTCACCCCGATTGCCTCAATTTTCTCATCTGCAAAATAAAGGTGGAGAAGAAAAGGAGAAACCACTACAGTATTGTTATCAACAAAGCCTCCCAAAACAAAGTCAGACTTGCAGACTTGACTGAAACAATCAAAGAACAGATCTTGACAGTAGCTAAAACTGAAAAAAAAAAAAAAAAAAAAAAAAAAAAAAAAAAAAAGAGCAGTTAGATGACACAGTGCATAGAGAGCAAGTGCTGGAGTCAAGAGACCCCAAGTTCATATACAGCCTCAAAAACTTACTAGTTGTGTGACCCTGGTCAACTCATTTAACCCCATTGTTTCCAAACGCACTTAAAATAAAAATAAGAATTGTTTAAAATTGAAAAATAAAGTTGAGGCAATTGTTAATGCTGTAAAGTTACCCATGCATATAACCTGTAAATAAAAAAAAAAAAAAAAGAAAAAGAAAGTTGATGTCCATTGATTGGGCAATGGCTAAATTATATTTTGATGAAACTGAAATGGTCAATTAGCATTATTGCCAAACTATGTATATCTCTATGATATGTGAATATTGCCCTGGATTACTAATTTAGTAATAAATGGACAACAGAATTCTGGGCTAGTGTTTTTTTATATACACTATTTTTTTCATAACTTTGAGTTGGAATAATTATCTGTTCTATATCTAGCTCATGTTTTGACTAAAAACAAGTAATTTTCCTATAATTGTTCAGAGAATAAATGTCAGAGGCAAGGTTTGAATTCAGATCTTCTAATCTCCAATTTCAGTAATCTATATACTATGCAATGCTGCCTGAACACAATTACTAGAGTAAATATATAATAAATAATTATTGAATTGAATTTCACATTTGCGTACTTCAGTGATAAAATGCTGGGTCTGGAGTCAGGAAGACTCATTCCTGAATTAAGATCTTAGCTTAGATACTAACAAGTTGTGTGGTGACCCTCAGCAAATCATTTAACCTTGCTTGCCTCAGCTTCCTTAACTGTTAAATAAGCTGAAGAAGGACATGACAAACTGCTGCAGTCTTTTTCAATAAAACCATAGCTGGACATAGTTTTTTTTTTAAAGACCAAACATTCCAGTAACTGGCAAAGTGTTTTATACATAAGAGAAATCTTAAAGAGGTTTTGTGTATTGAATAGTATGAAAACAGGGAGGTGGATCAGCTGTCACACTTGGGAAAAGCTTTCCATTCAGTTAAAGTTCAAATCAAGTCTAAAGCAGAAAGGATATATCTACCTCCTGCTTTGATAAGAAAAATGTAATGTTAGAGAGAAAACTTAAACACAGGTTAGATAATTGAAAAACTTCCATATAATCTATTTCATACCTAATATTCAATTTCTAGACACAAAGCAACAGGAACATCTGGTTCGTTAGACAGAACTACAGAAACCTTGAAAATTGTGTGGTAAGATAAACAAGTTAGTATAGTGGAAAGAGAAAACAGGGTATTTAGGTTCTTGTATAGAGTCTGCCATTAGGCTGGGTGTAATTGTAAACATCTTAACTTCTTTGGATTTTTATCCTTATCATCTGTGGGGAAAAAGGCATGATATAAAATATTTTTAACAAAACATTCACAAAGCAAATCCTATATATGAGCAAAGTATATTTTTAGCTATTTGGACAAATTCCATTTTTAAAATAGTGACAATAAATTTGCCCAAGATTCAGAACTTATAAAATGCTATCCCAGAGTGGACAATTGCTCTATATATTTGGTTTATGGAAGAACTTTACTTTAAATGGGATCTAATATTCCATGATTCAATGAATATTTCCATTTAAAAGTCATGGATAAACTAAGACAATGTCTTAGATAAGTCTTGAGATATTGATTTATCTAATATAGAAAAAGAGTCTGATGAACTATCTTGAGAACATTGAATTTAACCAATATTCTGTGGGGAAGATGTGCTGAGAAGATTTCTTGAGAGATGTTTGACTGCTCCCCTGTAGGAATTACCATGAAGGATTCTGGTAACATGGAGGAGTAGGTTAGTAAATTTCAAGTCCTACAGATTTCCTCTTCCAATAGGACAAATTTGCACTTCAGGGTGAAAATAGACTGGTGAAAAATCAAGAAGATTTGGGGCAGAACAGGTATTCTCCTGGTACAATCAAAGCTCTGCAGACTGAGGATTAACTCAAGTGAAGTGCAAACACCTCAAGGCTAGCTCCAGAGAAATACCAAGTGGGGACTCCTGGGGTTAGCTGGGTTTGGCTGAAGCCTCATCAGGAACCACGAAAACTTTCATCTTCCAAACTGAGTGTGGAGTTGGGGGTCTGAGTCTGGGAAGACTAAGGGAACCTTAGCTGATTAGGAACACCAGACCTACCTGTGCTGCAGAAATGAGACCCTGTGCAAGAAGGAAGCAGCACCCCATGAATGCAGAAGCAGTGAGGCAGGGATGCTGCTGGCTGCAAGCACTTGCAGGAGGTGGGGGATGGACTTTTGATTTGGGGTTCCAGGTCAGAGGGGAGAGCTGAAGTGAAGCTAGAGACACCGCCCACCCATCCCACCATTAGAGATGCTTACAGTAATACTTCTCATTCAAAAAGAACAAAAAATAAAACACTGAACAGTCAAAGAAAAAAGAACCCAACCATAGAAACTTACTTCCTTACATAGGGAAAACCAGAATTCACCTTCAGAGAACATTGAAATAAAACAAGTTTCTTCTACTCTAAGAGTCATATTAAATGGCTCCCTGCCCAGAGAGAAGTTATAGAAAAATTCAAAAAGGATTTTAAAAATCAAATTAGAAACATTGAGGAAAGGTTAAGAATAAAATCAAATCAATAAAAATCATCCAAGAAAAACAGGAAAATCTATTTTATTTTTATTTTTTTTAATTTACTTTATTTGTTTGTTTATTAATTTAACACATTGCTTTCTGAATCATATTGGGAAAGAAAAATCAAAGCAAAAGGGAAAAACCATGTGAAAGATAAAAAACAGAAAAGTGAAGTGAATGTAACATGTGTTGATTTACATTCAATCTACTTAGTTCTTTTTCTACATGCAGATGGCATTTTCTGTCCAAAGTCTGTTGGGATTGCTTTGAATCACTGAACCAATGAGAAGAACCAAGTCTTTCATAGTTGATCATTGCACATTCTTGCTATTATTATGTGTAATGTATTCCTGGCTCTGCTTGTTTCACTCAGCATCAATTCATGAAATCTTTCCATGCTTTTCTAAAATTAGTTTCATCATTTTTTTTAATAAAACAGTAATATTCAATTACCTTCATATAGCACAACTTGTTCATCCATTCCCCAATTAGTGGGCATCTATTCATTTTCCAATTCTTTACTACTACAAAAAGCACTGTTACAAACATTTTTGCACAAGTTGGTTTTTTTCCCCTCTTTATGATTCCCTGGGAATACAGAGTCAGTATTGGCATTGCTTGGTGAAAGGGTATGCAGAGTTTTATAGTATCCTGGTCATAGTTCCAGATTGCTCTGCAGAATGTTTGGGATCATTTCACAACTCCTCCAAAAATGCATTAGTGTCCCAGTTTTCCCACAGGCATTCCAAGATTTATAATTAATTTTTCCTGTTATCTTAGCCATCCTGAAAGGTGTGAGGGGTACCTCAGAGTTGTTTTAAATTGCATCTCTCTAATCATATTGATTTAGAGCATTTTTTCATATGACTACAGATGGCTTTAATTTAATCACCTGAATATTGTGCATTCATATCCTTTGATCATTTATCAATTGGGTAATGACTGTATTCTTATAAATTTGACACAGTTCTTTATATATTTTAGAAAAGAGACCTTTATCAGAAATACTGGCTATAATTTTTTTCCAGTTTTGTACTTCTCTTTTAATCTTGTTTCTGTTGGTTTTATTTGTGCAAAACCTTTTCAGTTTAATGTAAGCAAAGTTGTTCAGTTTACCTTTCATAATGTTCTCGAGTTCTTCTTTGGTCATAAATCCTTCCCTTCTCCAAATATCTGATAGGTAATTTCTTGTTGTTTGTGTATGGTATCATCCTTTATGCTCAAATCATGTATCCATTTTGGACTTATTTTAGTAGGGATATGGGATGTAGATGGGATGGATATGTAGAGTTTCTGACAAATATGTCAGAAACAGAAAGATTTTTTAAAAATTAAATAATTAGAGAAAAAATGAAAATCAGTCTTTAAAAATTAGAGTTGGGTGAGAGGAATCCAATGAAGGAATATAACACCAAGAATGCACAATGGTAAACGACTTGATTCTTCTGAGAGGTTCAGTGATACAAAGCAATCCCAACGGACTTTGGACAGAGAACATGATCTGCATTCAGAAAAAGAACTTAGGAAACAGAATGTTATGTTCACTTCTTTTTCTTTTTTTTGATTTTTTTTTCTCTCTATGGTTGTTCCCTTTTGTTCTAATTTTTCCCTCCCAACATGATGTACAAAGTAATGTGTATTAAAAATAAACAAAATTACTAGGAAAAAATTCAATTAGTAATCATTGATCTTAGACAAAGTAAAACTTAAGGTTCAATCAAGAGAGAAATCTACATTACATATCAGCCATACAAATATTACTTTAAATGCATGTTTACTTATGGGTAAATGAGTGTATATGTTTCTGATTATATGCAGATATGTATGCATATATGTATAGATATAGATATATGTGAATAGGACTGTGGATGAGTGTGAATGTATATACATTTATATACACATATTTATATGTGTATATGTATATAGGTATATATTTCTATATATAATAAACATAAATGTATATGTGCTTAACTGTGCCTTGCTTGGGGGAAGTAAAGGGGATAAAAGAGGGAAAAGGAAAGAAAATTTTAAAAGTGCTTAGCAGAGGACAAAAGAACAATCACAAGGAAGCAAAGAAAAGATGGACACAAATATAATTTCTTCTACTATCATATATTCTTTCTTGAACTTATAATAAATTGTTATATATTTTGAATCCTCCCTGATGTTCTTCTGGGCACATGATAATGTTCTGTTCTGTTCTGTTTTCTTTTTTTCCATTTAGTTTTTTAATAAAATAATGTGAGGTTCCAAAAGTCTGGTAGCTTGGAAGGTGACATAAATTGATAGAGTTAACAGAATAAAACCACAAAGGAAAATTGCATCATATAACACAACATAAAAGATAACAAAATAAAAAGTCATCTCAACTCTAATCATCTCAATGATTATGACTTCAGTGAACTCTTGGTGAAGCATGCTTCCTTCCATTTTCCTGATAAATATTCAAGTAGAGATGTAGAATGGGACAGATGTTGCTTAAAACTGAGATGTTTTGCAAAGCTATATTTATTTTATTCTTTTAAAAAAATTGAAGCTTTTTTTATTTCCAAAATGTACGCAAGGGTAATTTTTCAACATTAGGTCTTGCAAAACCTTGTGTTTCAATTTCCCCCTCTTACCCCCACCCCTTCCCCTTTATGGCAAGTAATCCAATTAAACCTGTTACCAGTTAAACCTGGTAAAAATATATGTAAATCGAATATAGGCGTAGATATTTATATAATTATCTTGCTGCACAAGAAAAATCTGATCAAAAAGGAAGAAAAATGAGAAAGAAAATAAAATTTAGGCAAACAACAAAAAGAGTGAAAATACTATGTTATAAGCAACACTCAGTTCCCTCAGTCCTCTCTTGGGGTACAGATGGCTCTCGTCATCCCAAGAATATTGGAACTGGCCTGAATCATCTCATTGTTGAGAAGAGCCATGTCCATCAGGATTGATCATCTTCTTGTTGCCGTGTATAGTGATCTCCTGGTTCTGCCCACTTCACTCAGCATCATTTCATGAAAGTCTCTCCAGGTCTTTCTGAAATCATCCTGCTGGTCATTTCTTATAGAACAATAATATTCCATAACATTCATATACGACAATTTATTCAGCCATTCTCCAATTGATGGACATCCATTCAATTTCCAGTTTCTTCGAATCCAACCATTTTGGAGAGTAGTTTGGAACTATGCTCAAAAAGTTATCAAACTGTGCATACCCTTTGATCCAGCAGTGTTACTACTGGGATTATATCCCAAAGAGATTATAAAGAAGGGAAAGGGACCTGTATGTGCACGAATGTTTGTGGCAGCCCTTTTTGTAGTGGCTAGAAACTGGAAACTGAATGGATGTCCATCAGTTGGAGAATGGCTGAATAAATTGTGGGTATATGAAAATTATGGAATATTACTGTTCTGTAAGAAATGACCAACAGGATGATTTCAGAAAGGCCTGGAGAGACTTACACGAACTGATGCTGAGTGAAATGAGCAGGACCAGGAGATCATTATATACTTCAACAACAATACTAGATGATGACCAGTTCTGATGGATCAGGCCATCCTCAGCAACGAGATCAACCAAATCATTTCTAATGGAGGTAATGAACTGAACTAGCTATACCCAGAAAAAGAACTCTGGGAGATGACTAAAAACCATTACATTGAATTCCCAATCCCTATATTTATGCACACCTGCATTTTTGATTTCCTTCACAAGCTAAATGTACAATAATTCAGAGTCTGATTCTTTTTGTACAGCAAAATAATGTTTGTCATGTATACTTATTGTGTATCTAAGTTATATTTTAATATATTTAACATCTACTGGTCATCCTGCCATTTGGGGGAGGGGGTGGGGGGTGTAAGAGGTGAAAAATTGGAACAAGAGGTTTGGCAATTGTTAATGCTGTAAAGTTACCCATGTATATATCCTGTAAATAAAAGGCTATTAAATAAAAAAAAATTTCCAGTTTCTTGCCACTACAAAACATTTTTGCACATATGGGTCCCTTTCCCTCCTTTATGATCTCTTTGGGATATAAGCTCCACTTAGTAGTGGTAGTAACACTGTTGGATTAAAGGGTATGCACAGTTTGACAACTTTTTGAGTATAGTCCCAAATTGCTCTCCAGAATGGTTGGATCTGTTCACTACAATGATGGATCAAATAGTATGCACAGGCAAAGCTATACTTCTTTGTTCAAATAGATGGGGATGTCGACATATGAATATTAAATGAGGGTCATATTTAAAAGTAGCACCCATATATCATTTTAATGAAGCTACTATTTTTCACAATGTGGAAATGATAATAGTTAACATTTACAATATATACAAATAAATTTACATTATCTCATCAAAGTAAAAAAAAAGTCATGAAAAAAAACTTTTTAAAAATAATTGATACATTCTTATGTTCTAAGAATAAAATGGAGAAACCTAAGTATCTTAGAAAATCCTATGATTTGCTAATTATTCTTTTATTAGTGACAAAATGGAAATAATAAAAATAATATGAAGTGATTAAAAAGTCAACAAAATGCTCCCCTAAATTGACATTTTCAATAGCTTTTATTTATATTATATCTTATTGGTTAGTTACATTCATATTTGTTTTTGTCCTCATAGCATTAGAGCCTTCTTTGTTTGCAATCTCCTATTTATCAATTTAAATGATATCTTCTTATAGACTATCTGGTTTATTGTCTGTGTTTTTCTGGGCCTTCCACCTAATATGTGATAATGGAGTTATCTATTTATTTTGTGCAATTTCCCTCTACCCCATATCATTGTGAAATTGCCCTATCCTTACTCTCTGCCCTAGATATTTTGCTATTAGCCATGTTTCCAAGGAAGTCAATGATAAAAAGCTGAGATGTTCCATATATACCAAATATTTATAATAGCATATCTTATAATAACAAAAGATAGATACAAACTAGACGACATTAGTTGGAAATAGCTAAATAAATGTGTAGTTTATGAATATAATGGGATGTTACTGTTTTGTAAAGAAGGAAAAATGATATATTGCTGTTTGTCCTTCCTTTCCAAGAGAACCAATGATATAATGAGGTGGTGTCTTGATTTCTGAGTGAATTTACTTTAAGTAAAGCAGAGTTGCACCATTATTAGTCTCATTCTCTCTCCCAGAGTGATTGAAGTCCATTGAAAAGACAAAAGTCAATATGACTGGATGCAGTGGATGACCTTGGCCTTTTCAATGATTAAGCAAGCTCTAAGCACTCCACACAGTTTGCTTCCATCCTTCTCCATTGCTGTTGGAACAAATTGTTCATAGCTGCCCATTCCACCTGGAAAAGTCTTCACGTGTTTGAGGTAGATTCCCCTAATATGTTGTTATTATCTACATTTAACAGATGAAAAAAATGAAGTCCAAAGAGCTCATGATCACAGTCCTCTCAAGAAATAGAAGCACAAGGATATATCATAGGGTTATTGCAAGAAAAAATCTTTTTATATCATAAAGTATTATCTAAATAAAAGTTATCATTATTTTCTCTTTTCAAGACAACACATGAGGTTATGTTTTTAATATACCCCCCTAATTCTAATAGGATTATTTTTAAATCTTTCATTTTAGGGAAGCCACAACAATACTGTGTAGATATCTCTGGAGGAAAAAGTATTATTTTTATAGCACATTTCTCCACATTTTACTTCCAAGTTCAAACTTGCTAATATAATATCAAGTTCTGAATGCAAAACTGATGGACAGGGGGAGGCACTTATGTGTCAAGTGAACTCATAAAACCTCTCCAGTTGGTTTCAGGACTATAGTATGAATACAACGAAGAGTTAGAAAAAGTCTAGTATAAAAAGTAGTATATTATAGTGCAATTGAACAGAGAGGCTGAATAATTTAAATGGACATAACCTTTACTTTCTTTTCAATTCATATGAATTTAAAATAATACTCATTCTGATGAATGACCCAACCTTTTAGCTGCCTCTGTGCTCAATTGTGGTTTTATACTTCCTTTATAGTACATATCACTTTTTAAAATCTTCCATCTCTTCCTTCTAGGTAATGAGTCACTACTAATGACCAATGGCTTACATTCTTTTTGGATTTTCCTCTGAAATAAAAATCACTGTTCCGAAGCTTCCAGTTGTATAGGCCCATATTTTTTCTCAGCCATGTGTGACAGTTATTAAATTAGGTTGTAAAAATGCAAGGGTCTATTGAAGAATACATAAAGCAGCACTTTTACAGAGAACTACAAGGTCACAACTACAACGGAACCATATTCTAAACTTTTTACATGGAACTAGTTAGTGTTTCTAAACAAAAAAAAACAACTACAGAAAAATAACAAGAAGACCTGAGGGAAGGGGTAGCATTGTATTTTTATTTGAATGAATATTTTCCTAAGATCACAATATGAAATCTCAGCATGTGATAACTCATATCAAGGAAAAGACTACATTTCCCATGGATCTATGAGTGTTAGGATTAAACTAAGTTAAGGTTCTCAGAATTTTAGATTCTTTATGACTGTACATAAAGATGATTGAATTAAAAGAACAATGGAGACACAAAAAAAAAAAAAGTAGGAGTCCTGATTCACAGACCCCAAAAAGGACAAATCCAAGGCATAGGACAGTGATGTTAAAAAAAAACAAAACAAAAAAAAAACCTATTATCTTGTCCTTCATTGGTATTACCAGCCAAACTACTTAGGGCTTTAGAAAAGATGAAACCCCACAGCAGAATAAGCTGCTTGATTACATATCAACCTGAATATATTCTTTGTTGCTGTCAGTCAGTTGGTAAATAAAGTCCCTCAATAAATATTTTTACTATGTTCCATATGCCAGGAACTGTGTTAAACTGGAAAGTATGGTTCCATTGGAATTGTGACCTTGTAGTTCTCTGTCAAAAGTGCTGCTTTATGTATTATGGAAGGATAATATCTTTAAAAATTAAAAATTAAATGAGAGAGGAATGTACTGGAAGAAAATGAAAGGAAGAGGTTGAATGGCATAAAGTATCTTCCATAAAAGAGATAAGAAAAAGCTTTTATAGGAGGTGGGAAGGGGAGTGAGCAAACCTTCCTTGTATCAGAATTGGCCCAAAGACGGAATAATAGTCACTCTCAGTTGGATATAGAAATTTATTTTACCCTGCAGGAAAGTAAGAGGGGGAGGAGATATAAGAAGGGGTGGTGGTGATAAAAGAAAGGTTATTTGAGGGAAGAGTTTGATCAGTAACAAAACACTTTTGAGGAGGACATGGTAAAAAGAGAGATAATAGAATAAATGGTGGGAGAATACAGTTAATAATAATTATGAAAAGAATTTTGAAGCAAGTTTTTTTCTGATAAAGGTCACATTTCTCATACAGACAGGGAATTGAGCCATATAAAAGAGCCATTCCCCAACTGATAAATGATCAAAAGGAAGGAACAGTTTTCAAATTAAGTAATCAAGTTATGTATAGTCATATAAAAATACTCTAACTCACTATTGACTGGAGAAATGAAAACTAAAACAATTCTGAGATACTACTTGGTGACTATTAATTAGGCCAGAAAAGGAAAATGACAAATGTTGGAGGGAAGGTAGGAAAAATGAGCCATTAATGCATTATTGTTGGAATCGTAAACTGATTCAACCATTCTGTAGAGTAATTTGGAGCTATACCCAAAGTGTTATAAAATCATGCTTACTCTTTGACCTAACAATATTACTACAAATATATATCTTGAAAGAAATTAAAAGAAAAACAAGAAATTAAAAAACAAGAAAAAGCAAAACCAAAACAAAACAAAAGGTCTATTTGTACAAAAAATAATTATAGCAGCAGCTCTTGTCTCAGGGGGAAAAAAACTGGAAACTGAGGGGGTCCCTATCAATTGGGAAATGGCTGAATAAAATGTGGTTATTTGTTTATGGTAGAAGATTATTTTGATTTACTTATTTACTTCCTGCTTGCATTGGTTTTACCTTTGTCCTTCGAGCCTAACATTCATGAAAATGAAACGTACTGTGAACAAAGTAACAGAATTATTGTAAGATAATAATTATTGTAAGATAATAATTATTGTAAGATAATAACCTGTGAATGACTTGACTCTTCTCAGAAATTTAATGATCCAAGACAATTCTGGAGAATTGATGATGAAAAATGCTCTTGATGCCCAGAGAAAGAATTGATTGTGTTTGAATATTGATTGAAATGTGTTTTTTTTTTTTTTACTTTATTTTTCTTGATTTTTTTTTTGAGGGGGAAATCTATGTATTCTTTCATGACATGATTTTATGCAAACATTTCGCATAATTTCATGCATGCCTTCTCAATGTGAGGGGGGGGATGTGAAGAGGGAGGAAAAAAGAGAATCTGGAACTCAAAGTTTTAAAAACAAATGTTAAAAAAATTGTTTTACATGTAACTGGGGGGAATAAAATATTAAAAACCAAAAAATAGTTCCAAAACTAATTATAATATAATACTGAAATATGTGGCAAAGGTGAAAGATGCAGAGAGCTGAAGGGGAGCTTATGAATCATTAAGTCCAGTATTTTCATTTTATCTATTAGTAGGCTGAAGCTCAGAGAGGAGAATGAAGTCTGTCAGGGCCATACAAACAGCATGAAAATATAGGATTGCCAAGCAGGAATAAATAATTATAAAGAAAATACTTTACTAAGCAATTTACATATATCACCTTATTTTATATTCACAATAATTCTGGAAAGTAGTGCTATTATTATCCCCATTTTATAGTTGAAGCAGACAATGGCTTCTTTTCCCTTCACCCTTCTCCCAAGGAGACTTTAATTCCAGTCAAGAGGAGAAGCAGGAAGTTAGAGTCAGAAGCTTGGCCAGCTGTTCTGCTCTCTTCAAGGAAGGGGTACTGGGCTAGAATTATAACCATATACTCCCTTGGGTATCATTAATCTAAGGGACATAGTTTTAAGTTCAAGTGCTACTTCTGGTAATTGTTTACTAACAGGTAAAGAAGCTTGGAGTCCCAAGCTCTAAATCCAAACTTGACTCACTTCCCACCAAATACAAGTTCCACAGTGAACACAGATGGAAAAAATAATTTCTATTTCTATAAATTGATTTTCATCCATTTTTCCAAGTTGATAGCAAAACAAAAATCAAAGAACATATACCCAAGACAGTGTCAACCAGATTGCAGATTGAAGGAACTCTCCAACTGGACATGATGTAACTCAGTTCAACCAAGAGAGAGTCTTAATCATTCTCTAGTGTAGCAAGTTAGGCTAGGAACATAATGAAGATTGTTAACTTCTTCCCAGAGTTTTGATCTTTATCAATTTGAAATGAAATTGGCAATGCCCAGCTTCTTTCTTGAACCAAGAAACTAGAAGCAACACAAGGAATGCAGAGCCCAAAGAAGCCTGAAGATACTCAAGAACTTTTGAAGAAAACTGAAGAGACAAAAGACAGCAAAGCTTTCCTCTTTTCTCTCACTAACTCCATCTTGCCCTCATGCAATCATGGGGCATTGATTTCCACAAATGAGGAGACACTCTCATATCAGTAGGCTTTGGGACCTTGGTTACAGTTAAATTTTTAATTGAAAAAAAAAAAGAGTTGATCATTTAACAAACTTTTATAAAGAGTTTATTGCATACTGGGCAATGAAAAATGGGATAAATAATGAGATAAAATAAAACAAACAAAAAACTCATCAAAACAACAACATAATAAAAAAAAAATAAACCATTTCCCTGAAATAACTTACATTCTTTTTGAAGAGATAGTGAAATAAGATATAGAAAATATCCCAAAGAGATCACAAAAGAGGGAAAAGGATTCATCTGTGCAAAAATGTTTGTAGTGGCTCTTTTTGTAGTGGCAAGGAATTGGAAATTGGATTGATGCCCATCAGTTGGGGAATTGATGAATAAATTATGGTATATGAATGTAATGGAATATCATTGTTCTATAAGAAATAAGCAGGATGACTTCTGGGGATGGAGCCAAGATGGCAGAGAAGACACTCTTTCTTTCTGACCTCTTACAACCCTCAGACTAATTAGCAATTACCCCTCTGAATTAGCTCTGGACCAGCAGAATCCACAAATATTGGCAGTGCAACAAATTATCTGCAGAAAATAATTTCAAATATCACCAGAAAAGGTCTGTTTCAATTGGAAACAGGTATGGAGAGTAGGGAGGAGGGGGATAGCTGAGTGCAAGCAGGCTGAGCACAGACACCAGTGCAGACAGTGCAGAGTCCCGGGTAGTGTGCACTCCACATGGCAGAAAATCTATAGGAAGGAATCTACAACAATATACAACAGTGTTGACTACTCTGCCCTGGCTACAAGCCAGTAGATCACCAGAGAAGTTATAAAACATTCAACACAAACACAAAAGGTAAATTGTGAACCCTGAAACACCAGAATCTTGCAGGACCTGACTACGCCCACCCAGCATTTAGAAGTAAGTCAGCACTGACCCAGTGTAGCCACAGCCACTTTAAGAGGAAGCTGCTGCTTGTAGAGGAAGCTTGGAAAACTCCCCTGCCCTAAAACCAGACCTTAATATTTATAAAAAATGAGTAAAAAAGTAAAGAGAATGCTGAACATAGAAAGCTTTTAGGTGAAAGAGAAGAACAGATTTCAAACCTTGAGGAGACTAAAAGCAGATTGTCTCCAGATGAAGCCCCAAAGGGTGATATAACTGGACCCCATTCCACAAGGCTCTCCTAGAAGAAATTAAAAAGGATCTTAAACGAGAGTTAGAAAATATGGGGAAAAGAAATGAAAACTTGGCAAGAGTGTTGGGAAAAGGCATATAAGTCATTAAAAGATAGATTTGATAAAATGGGGGAAAAAAACAAAAAAACAATTCCCAGAAAAACAGAATTTGTGAAATAGAAAAAGAAAATAATTCCTTAAAAAACAGAATTTGTGAAATGGAAAAAAAATCCATAGAACAAAACAACTCATTTAAAAATTCAATTGCACAAAGACAAAAAGAAGTAAGAAAAAGATAAATTAAGAAAATAATTCACTAAAATTCAGAACTGAACAAATGGAAATGAACAACTCCATGAGACAAGAATCAGTCAACCAAATCCAAAAAAAAAAAAAAAAAAGTAAAATACCTAATTGGGAAAACAACCATCCTGGAACTATGGGAACAGAGTATGGGGCAACAACATAGATTTTCACTCTCTCTGTTGTTATTTCCTTGCATTTTATTTTCTTTCTCATTTTCTCTTTATCTTACTTATTGATCTGATTTTTTCTTGTGCAGCAAGATTGTTAAGATCGTGTATTTTAAGATCAGCACGAGACAGGAATTCAGGTTAGGGGAAAATCGTCAGTCTTTATTCTCAGTGAAGAAGGATCGGAGGTGGAAGAGAATCGGCGATAGCAATGTGTGCAGCTGAGTCAAGAAGCTAGCTCGACCAGCAGCCACACAACCAGCAGCTCGGAGTCTCAAACTCAGCCCAATCTCTCCCCACTTGTCTTGCTCCCTCTCTCTCTGCCTCCACCCACCAAAATCGTCATTTCCTATACAACACATCAGGACTTGCACGGAGAGTGGGCAGGGACCATTCTTTATCCAATCATGTATATTAATAGAGTATAGCCCAATTACTATCTAGCCTCATGTACTTGGGACCTCAGTGCATCAGCTCAAACCTCAGCCCATTACACAAGATAATTGTATAAATATGTATACATATATTGGATTTAACATGTGTTTTAACATATTAAATATGTATTGGACTACCTGCTAGCTAGGGGGAAGGGGAAGGGAGGGAGAAAATTTGGAACAAAAAGTTTTGCAAGGGTCAATGTTGAAAAAATTACTTATGTATATGTTTTGTAAATAAAACAATCTTTAATAAAAATGTATTAAAAAAAGAGAAAAGAAAAGAAAAAAAATGAGTTTGTTGATTTTAGGAAAGCCTGGGAATACTTACATAAACTCAAGATGAGTAAAGTGAGCAGAATCAAGAAAACATTGTACACAGCAACAAAATTGTGATGATTAGCTGTCATGAACTTGACTCTTTTCAACAATGTGGGTGATTCAAGGCAATTCCAGTAGCCTTGGGCCTGGAAAATGCCATCTGCATCCAGATGAAATTATGGAGGAAAAAATGTGGATTAAAGCAACATATATTCGCCCTTTATTTTGTTTATATGTTTGTTTTCCTTTCTCATGATTTTTCCTCATTTTGTTCTGACCTTTTTATCCCAACATGAAAAATGTGAAAATATGTTTAAAAGGATTGCATATATTTAACCTATATCAGCTTGCTTCCTGTCTTAGTGAGGAGGAAGAATAAAAAAAAAATATTGTTGAGAAAAAAATTTTTAATTACAAATATTTTCTAAAAAAAGAAGAAATTGGAAAAATATGAATTGATATTTGTTCACTGGATTCAACGACAATGCTCCACCTAAGCATTAATACTTGTCTCTACTGCTAGTACATAAACCCACACAATATGTAGATAGAAAATGACATAAAATATTATAATTCATTTAAATTTGTTGCCATTCTTCACTAAAGGTCTATTCTGTTACTTCATGTTGATAAGGTGTAAGAAAGAGATCCCCTAAGAGCAATGGGATCCCATTGGCTGGTGGACGGCTTTGCAAAAGAATTCCCAAACCCCAATAAATACAGACACAAGATTTGTGGCAAAAGGGGATTGATTTACACTAAGAAGACAGTATGCTAAGAAGACAGCTTTCTTAGTGGGCAAACACCTAATTAGGAATTTAGCAAAGGTGGGTTGACAAACTCTTGGTTAGTCTTGGCCTGGAACTGGGGAGCAGTTCCAGCAACTCAATAGGGATATTGACTGTTCCCCAGGCTAAGATTTCCAACTGAATGAGATTACTTATCTGGGAGTTGTCGAGGAAGGGCCCCAGAGGGTTTGAGAGTCAGGAACACACTTTTCCCCAAAAGGGACACAGTTTACATCAGAGTCCCCCTAAGATTAAAGGAGACACAATTTACATCAATATGGTCCTGACTATGACCTAAAGTTTTTGAAGATTATACCAACAGAAAACAGCATCTAGTAGGACATTTTTAAAATGCAGAATCTTTGAATTTGGATCTTGGGACAAGTTACATATTTGTCACTCAAAGATCTAGTTATCTAAGTGTAAACATGTCTCAGTAGTATTTTTTTTTTTCTAAATACAAGTAAAGATAGTTCTCAACATTCATTTTTGTAAGACATTTTGTTCCAAAATTTTCTCTCTCACTCCTTCACTCCTTATGCCTCCCCAACACAGCAGGCAATCTGATATAGGTTAAACATGTGAAATTCTTTTAAATATATTTCCATATTTGTCATCTTATACAAGAAAAATCAGACCAAAAGAAGAGGGGAAGAAACAGCAAGAAAGAAAGAAACAAACAAAAAATAGGTGAAAATACTATATTTTGATCTACATTTGGTCTCCATAGTTCTCTCCCTGTTTGCAACTGACATTTAAAGCAAGTCTCATTATCAAAAAGGAAAAAGCAGATTTTGTGTTCTCTTTATGACCCCATTTAAGGTTTTTTTATCCAAAATCCTGAAGTGGTTTTCTATTTCTTCTCCAGACCATTTTACAAATGAGGATTTAAAGATAGATGGTTAAGTGAATTGCCTAGGGTCACATTGCCACCAGATTTGAGTTCATGAAGATGAGTTTTCCTGACTTCAGGTATGACTACAGGATGAATTTTTCAGCTAGTACAACTTATATAATCAGGATGCTTAAATGGCTGAAAGGCCCAACCCTACCAAATGCTTTCTTTCTCAAAGTATTATTAACATTTACCCTGATGAATTTCAGTCACCATGTTTTCTGGTAGTCTTGATTGTTTTATCCTTGCAACATTATATGGCAGTCTTCAAATTTAGGTTTGAAGTTAACTTCCTGGGAAGTATGCAAAATGATGTATATTAAATTGCATGTTTCCTTTATAAAGTAAAAATGTCAACAGGACCATTTTTTTTCTGACCAATTGCTTGAGCTCCAAATTTGATAGAAATTATCAAAAAAAATCACAACTAATAAATCATTGTTTCAATTATTGAATTACAAATATTGTTTAAGATTTGCTCAAATCTACCATACGTAGACCAAGAAGGCATATAATTTTATTTATTTCAAACATTTTCAGAAGAGGGTTTGTGCAAGACATATGAGAACTATGGGAATTCAAGGAAGTAGTTAGAAAATTCCAAGGAGTGGGTATTGAGCTTTAGGCCAATAGCTAGAAAAATAACCAGAGACAGGTTGTGCCTGAGGCTGGGAATTTAAGACAGTCTAAGAGAAAGAACTCTGCCTAAGGCTGGAAAGTGAAGTGAAAGTTAAGAGAGGAGCCAGAAATGAGAAAATTTTAGACACCAGAGGATGTCAAGAAGTAGATGAACTGGGCGATAAAGTTTGTGCTTAATGGGTAACATCAGTGAAATCAGCAAAATGCTTCAAAGTAAACCAATGTATAAGTTAAATTTCTATAAATCAGGAAATGACAGTAAAAGTTATACTAATTGGAAAAAAAAATATTCTGAGTTTTTCCTAAGGCAGTGTAGTGAAGAAAAAAGAAAAGATTTTATGTCTGAAGTCCTGCATTCAAATCCTATCTCTTATACCTTGTAACTGTGTGACTACTAGCAAATGCCTTTGCTTCTCTCAGGCTTCAATTTTTTTTTTTCTGTAAATTGAGAGGATTAGACTGGAGGATCTTTGGATAAGTTTAGGCATGATATCCAGGGGGAAAAAAACTTTCCTAGTAATTGTTGGTGTTCAGTCCTTTTCAGTTGTATTTGACTTTTCCTGTTCCCATTTGGTGTTTTTTTTTAATTTGTTTGTTATTTTGTGTGTGTGTGTGTGTGTGTGTGTGTGTGTGTGTGTTAAAGATACTGGAATATTAAAGATACTGGAATGGTTTGCCATTTTCTCCTCCAACTCATTTTACAGATGAGGAAACTGAGGCAATGACTTGTCTGAGGTTCACACAGCTAGTAAAGCCAAATTTGAACTTAGATCTTCCTGGTTCCTACCACTGCACTATGCTAGAACTATTCAAAAATGAAATGATTGAATTCCTTTCTCTTGATATTTTCAAGAAGTTATTTGAAAGATACTTTTTAGTCATGTTATATTGGAGATTCTTTTCACGTATGCATTAGATTAGATGACTGCTGTAATGCCTTTTCAATTCTTAAAACCTGTGATCAAATTATTCCCTTCTACTTCTTAATATATGATGTTAAAGTCGATGAACCTTGATGTATATTTGTAAAAATTGTAAATTTTACTTATTGCCCTTTCAATAACACTATACTAAAGGCTGGGAATACAAAAAGATGTTAAAACAAAAAATCTCTGCCCTCAAGATCACAATTTAATGGAAGAAACAAATAAACAAATATATGTGAAATATAGAATAAAATGAAATTGATTAATAAAGGGGAATATTATAATTAAGAAGAGTTGAGGAAGATGGCCTATAGTCTGCCCTCTTTCAATTAATTTTTTTATAGAATTCTTACCTAAAGCAATTGCTACTGCTATTTGTGAGACCCCATTTATTTTTGTTAAAAGAAAAATAAAATAAAATATTACAGAAGGGAAGAAAGAAAGATGGAAATTAGAAAGAGAGAAAAGAGACAGAGATAGCAAGAGAATAAGCAAGAAGGAAAGAGAAGGAAGAAAGAGAGGGAGGAAGAGAGGACAAGGGAGAAAGCAAGGAAGAAAAGAAGGAAGGAATATTATAAGGGAAGGGTGGAAGAGGGAGAGAAGGAAATAGGAGAAAAGGAGGGAAGAAAGGAAGAATGAAAAGGAAGGGAGAAAAAAGAAAGAAAGAAAGAAAGAAAGAAAGAAAGAAAGAAAGAAAGAAAGAAAGAAAGAAAAAGAAAAGAAAAGAAGGAAGGGAATAAAGGAAGGAAGGAGGAAGGAGGGAAGAAAAAGGAGGGAAGGAGAGAAGAAAAAAGAAAGATAAGGGAGGACAAAAGGAAGAGAAAAAGAAAGAAGGCAGTATACAGAGAAAGTAAGAGAGAAAGAAAGAAATTACTTCTATTGGCAAAACAATTTTTTGCTATATTGGATAATCCTAAAATATCAGAACCAGAGGGAATTAAGTCATCTAGTCCAGTTCTTATTTAAAATATGAATCCTACCTAAGGAGTGGTCATCCAGCTCCATACTTAGAGATCTCCGGGGACTACAAATGCAGATCTTTTTCATCTCTAACTTATAGTCAATATTTCTAGTTCTATCTTTCTCTGATTTTCATCAGGTTCACTATCTTTCTCCTCTCTTTTGCTGTGAAAGAAGATGATTGAAGCTGTGTTCCATGAAATGAAGAAATTTATTGTAACTGTGTTATTGAAGCTGTCAGAGAAAAGTTTGCTTATATAGCTAAACTGACTTTTTGTAGATAGAGATTTCTTCAATTATTTTTCATGTCAGCTAAAAAAATGGATCTGTGATTTCACTGACATGTGAAATTCCTAATGAGGAAATTCCCTATACTCAAGCAGAACAATATCTGTCCCACACTTTTTTTAGTTTAGAGACTTGCCTACTGCACTGAAGAGATAAATCATTTGCCCAGTTTTACAAAGGTAGTAGGAATCTGAAGCAGGATTTGAACACAGGTCATTTTGAGTCAAAGGCTTGCTGTCTAGTATGTCACAGTGCCTCCCATACTTTCTTTTTTCTTTTTTTTCTTTTTATTTAATATTTATATTTTCCTCCAGTTACATTTAAAACAATTTTTCACTTGTTTTTAAAACTTTGAGTTCCACATCCTTTCAACTCTATCCTCAACTTCCATTAGGAAAGCAGATAGAAATTATCCATATAAATCATGTTGTAAAAGATAATATAGATCTCTACCCTTAAAAAACCCTCAAGAAAAATAAAGTGTAAAAAAAAAGGCGAGAGAGAGAGAGAGAGAGAGAGAGAGAGAGAGAGAGAGAGAGAGAGAGAGGGAGGGAAGGGGGGGGGGAGGGAGAGAATGTTTCAATCTGTATTCAAACACAATCACTTCTTTCTATGGGTATGAATAGGGTTTTTAATAAGTCCTTCAGAGTACTTGTGGATCAATGAATTGTGTCAAATAGCAAAGCCACTTACAGTTGGCCATCCCACAACATTGCTATTACTTTGTACACAGTACATTTTTCTTTGCCAAGTTTCCAGGTTTTTCTGAGAGCAACCTGCTCATCATTTCCCATGAACAATGATATTCCATCATAATCACATACCACAATTTATTTAACCATTCCCCAATATTTTTTGTCCTGAGAAGAGCTACTATAAATATTTTTGTACATGTAAGTCCTTAGCCTTTTTTGAAAAAATCTATTTTGTGATTCATGCCTAGTAGTGATATTGTTAAATCATAAGATATGTATGATTTTATAATCAATTGGGGTGTGGCCCTAATTTTTTAAATTTATTTGATTCAATTTCCTATATGTTTGAGAAATGAGACTTTAACAGAGAAACTTGCTTCAAAATTCTTTTTAGAATTACTATTTCTATTTTCTCCTCATTTATTCTATTCTCTCTCTCCTTTCACTCTTTCATCCTTTCCTTCTCAGAAGTATTTTGCTACTGACCACTTCCTCCCCCAATATGCCTTCCCCAATGTGCATATTATCTGTCACCTTTCCTGTCCCTTCCCATATCCCCTTCCCCTTCTAATTTCCTTCAGGATATGTAATAGTAGAACTTACCAAAGCACATTGAATTTATGCAAAACATTTCCATAAAATTTGTTGTGAGAGAAAACATAGGTCTCCATCCTTTAAAAAAGAAACCCTCAAGAAATGTAATTGTAAAAAAAAAAAAGTGCATCTTAAACATTGCATATGAAACCTATATATTGTTTTGTCCTGTATCTCATTAAATACAACATAAGGATCATAAATAAAGCATGTAATTAGAGCATGCACATTTTAAATTTAAAACTGCAATAAGACTTTGAGGATACCTTGTGCGTATCTTCAAAATCCTATGAGGCATGAGCCTGAAATCAGGAAGACTCATTTTTCTGAGTGCAAATATGGATTCAGACACTCACTATGTGATCCTGGACAGGTCACTTAACCACACTTGCCTCAGTTTCCTCATCTGTAAAATGAGTTAGAGAAGGAAATGGCAAACCAATCCAGTATTTTTGTCAAGAAAACGTCAGATCGGATCATTAAGAATTCATCCCGCCTGATAGCTCTATCCCAATTTTACCAATGCATAGAATGAAATATAGAGAAATTAAGTGACTCATCTATGAACATTAGTTGGAACTAACCTTCAAGCCCACTCCTCATACTCAAAATAAGGAGCTCTTTCCATTATGCAAACTGAACTTTGAGTTACAAGAGGATGGGTTCAAATCCCATCTCTGACAATTATGGATAAATCATTTAACTCCTTTGAGTCCTGGTAACTTCATACATTTTGGTTATTATTGTTTACTTCCTTCAGTTGTTTCAAATCTTTGTAACCCCATGTTTTTTTTTAACAATGATACTGGAATATCATTTCTTTTTCCACCTCATTTTAAAGATTATGAAACTCAAAAAAAAAAAAATGGTGTAAAGTGGCTTGTCCAGGATAACACAGGTAGTAAGTATTTGATATCAGGTTTAAATTTAGGTCTTCCTGACTCTAGACTTGATACTCTATTCACTGACACCACGTGAACTTACGTATTGAGTGTCAATTTTAAAATATAAAATATAAAATGATCTGACGATCATTGTTTTACACATCTTAAAACGTTGCCTAATGTCAACTGTCTTGTTCTAGTTATTTTTAAACTGTTACATTAGGTTTCTGTATTCCATGAACATTCCTCACCTTTTTGGCATGATTATCACCAGAAGGTTGGGAGAAAGTAATTAATTTTTAGGAGATGCCCAATTACCTGCTATCAAAGAGGATAATTATAGCACCTAAAATTCCAGGATTGTTGTGAAGATCAAATGAGATAATTGTAAAGTGCTAAGCAAAGTGTCTGGCATATAATAAAGTGTATATCAAGACTAGTTATTATTATGATTATGAGAAAAGTTCTTGTCTGTTTGGCTTGTAGTTAACATGGATATAACACAGGTTATGGAGTACATTTATTTTTTTTGCGGGGTTAAGTGACTTGCCCAGGGTCACACAGCTAGGAAGTATTAAGTGACTGAGACCAGATTTTAACTCAGGTCCTCCTGACTTCAGGGCTGGTGCTCTAGTGCACTACCTAGCTGACCTTATGGGTTACATTTTTATGTGATGTCATTTCATTAGGTGTTTTAGTGGCTGGACTTAGAATCTGGAAGACATACATTTAATTACTGTTACAGGTTGGTTATTTACCTGCTATTATTCTTGAAGGGGACCAAAATGACATCACTATGTAAGTCAAGTAAGGATGTCCAACTGTGGGTGATCAACCCAAAATGAGCTCAGAATGTGCTGCTACAAGTCAGACACAAATAGTCCCTATGAACATTTGGGGGCTTCTCTAACTTTGTGCATCTAGCGTTTCTTCTGAGCTAATTCAGTTCTGCTTTGCTCATAAAGCACAGAACCTTCTCTGATGAGGCAGGCCATGTGGGGCAGTCCTGTGCCAGTGTCTCTCATGTCATAAAATCAATTGTAAAGTTCTTAAGAGAGAACTTGAGAATGTCCTTGTATCTATTTTTTTTAACTATTACTTACCTAGACCCTAGAAAGATCATGTGATCATGCACTTTCAGTCTCCTGACCAGTAAAATGAAAATAATGATAATACCTATTTAGGGCATTATTGTGAGGATATATGTACACACACATACATATACATGTATATATATATATATACATATACATACATATATATGTGGAGAGAGAGAGAGAGAGAGAGAAAGCACCATAGTAAAACCAAAAATATTTATTAAATATTTACTATGTTTCAGGCACACGGTGCATGAGATACAAACACAAGCACATACAGCAGTCCCCTCCCTTAATAAATTAAAATTTGAATTGTGAAGACTACACATAGCATTGAGTGATGACAAGGGAGAGAGGAATCAAAGGAAATAATGATTGTAGTCATAAGGCAATTGATTGGTCTGTTCATTCCAGGAATAGTAGCACTAAATTGATTACTATTCTCAGAGCTGGAGTTGGGAGCAGGGGAATCAGGACATCACGCAGAAGTGATGTGATAGGCCTAAATCTGGGCAAAATAAGGTGAATGCTCAACAATTTAAGAGTCAGATTCCAGGTGTTGGTGCTTTATTTTTAGTGTGACCTCTCCCTCTAGCTTCCAGGGACTGAACTAGCTCTGCCATTAGGCTCTGAAAGCTTGTATGACGTTTGCCACTTTCTCCTAACTCCTTGAGGGTTCCAGTGAGTCTACCTGACATCTCTCAATCTTGTAATCTGGCCAGTCCATCTTCTGGATATCATACTGTTCTTCAATGATAACCTTTTCTCTTCATCTACTTCTGAAATTCTTTATGGTTTATTCTATTCCATCACTGTAGTTATAATTATTATTGTGTTTTTATAAATAAAGAAACCTATTCAATGAAGTTAAATTGGTTTGTCCAGAGCTTAATTAGCAAATATCAAAGACATGGATCAAATTATTCTGTTAGGACTGCAAATCCAGTCCTCTTTACACCATATTTAATAATTTGGGTGCCCATCCTCATTATTTTATTCTGATCACCACCTAGAACAGCTTTTATTCATTCCAAAACTCAAATGCTGCCTTTATGCAAGGTGCCAGAAAGGCATTTCATTTCAATTTTGAATTTACTGAAAATATTCAAAGGCTGATGGAACTACTTAGAAGAAAGAATTGGTACTTCATTGTTCAACATTTCCCTGCATGAAACTTTGAAAAGGTGGGTTTTGAGGCTTTCATCATACTTACATTATTACTTTTTTGGGTTATTACAATATTAATTTTAACAATTATTTTAGGAGCTTTTAAAATAGTTTTTCTCAGCTCCTGTTGATCCAAATTCATTATTAGAAATGCAAAGGAGAGATAGAAGCTTATTTTAGTTTCCCATTTTTATCTGAGCAGATGTTTTAAATTTACATTATTATAAGTAAATTAGAGATTATTATTTCTCAGGAAAATCCACTTTTAGTGAGTAAATCCCAATACATTTTGTAAAAATAAAAAATTGTATATTATTTATTTAAATTTAGAAACAGCATGCATTTTCTTGGAATTTGTTACCTGACAAGGTTATTTCCTACTTTAAAAGAAAGAACGGGAACATAAGGAAATTCTAGGAAATTCATATTCATGTATATGATCATATAATTTAGATCAATTAACAAGCATTTATAAAATGCAGTGGTCTAGGTACTGTTCTATGTTTTGAACATATGGATCTTGAACTACACTCATCTATATCCTCCAAAAATGTTAAACAAAGTTCACTTTTTGTTCTGGAGTCCTTTACTTGCTTCTAAAATCTTGAGAATAGCAGTGAAGTTCTTTGGTAGACCACCTCACTCTTCTCATGTCAACAGCACATTTTCTCTCCATATGGAACAGTTCCTTGAAGATGACCTTTTATCCTATTCTACTTCAGTTTGTTATTAATTATATGTTTTGCTCTACTCATACCTTTTAGGTACCTCTCTACTTGTCTTCTAGAGGATACTTACTTTTGACTTTTCAGAAGAAAGAGATATTCCAGGTCTTAAGACATCTATCAACATTTGTAAAATGTACTATTGAAAAATAAGATTTTGCTTTCATGGGAAACTTAGGGTTAATAAATAAAAAGGATTGTAGAAAAAACAAAGATAAATAGTCCTTATCCTAAAAGAACTTATATGCTATTGGAAAGATAACATACATGTACAAAAGGACATATGAAATCTAAAGAAATAAATGTAAGGCTTTTGGGGGAAGGCCATTAGCAACTAGAAGGTGGAATTTAGGAAAAATATTCAAGTAAAAGGTCGGGTCTAAGATAAGGTTTTTAAAGGAAACCAGGAATTCAAAAAGGCAAAGGCAAGGAAGAGGTAAACTCTAGGCATAGTATGCTGAAGCAAGGAGATGAGAGAAAATCATATGCGAAGAATAAGAAAAAGAATAATGGAATGAAACAAAGTGCCATTAAAAACATCTATTGAGTGACATCCTTTATAATTTTTTTACACAAGCCATTGTTGATAATATGGTATAGCCTACTGACACCACAAATCTCCCACTGCCCTTTGGGACAGCTAATTTAAAAAAAAAAGCCTTTTAAGGTTATAAATCATGATTTGCTGCTGGAGAACATTCATTGTTGCTGTACAATCCTGGTATAAATAAATTGATTTGTATGTAATTGGTATTATTTTTGACTCCCAACTCTCCATCATCTTATATTTCTTTACAACTGGTAAATCTTGCTATTTCTTCCATCCCTCAATGGTTCCATGTGACTGATTGCCTTTAAGCACATACCTAATGCAGACATACCTCTCACCTAGATTATTAAAACAGCTTCCCAATTGGTCTTCCTGTCACAAACATCTCCCTGCCACACTGCCTGGTTCATCATGTTATTAATAAGTGCTCACTTATTGTTTATTTGGATTTAGTTGTTTGGTTGCTTTCGTATTAGGAGAGACTTTCAAGTTATTGAAAATATCATAAAAGGGAAACTGATTTATTTGTACAAAATATTTATAGCAGGTGTTTGTATAGTGGCAAAGAATTGGAAATTGGGGGGGGGATACTCATTAATAAGGGAATGGTTGAATAAGTTGTGGAATATGACTGTGATGAAATAGCACTGTTGTAAAAATGATAGAATGGATGATTTTTGGAAAAAAAAACTGAAATGACTTATATGAACTGATGCAAAGTGAAATGAGTTATACCAGAATACTGTACTCAGTAAGAGTAATATAATATGATGATCAACTGTGAATACAGTGATTTCAGACTATTCCGAAGGACATATAAAGAAAAAATGATATCTGCCTGCAGAGAAAGAACTAATGGAGTCTGACTGCCAATTGAAACAAGGACACAATTTTTCACTTTATTTTCTTCACAGTGTTTTTTTTTTTAATTAAATTTTTTGGTCCATATTAGTCACAACATGACTAATATGGAAATATTTTATAAAATTGCACATATATAACCTAAATTGCATATCATCTCAAAGAGAAATATAATTTTGCAATTTAAAAATGTTTTCACATTTATTTGGGAAAAATAAAATATTATTTGTTTAAAGTAGCAAACAGTTTTCTAAAATCATTGACTTTTTTTTTGTCTCAAAGCCTTTTCTATCTTTTATGTTGATGCTAGATATTGTCTAAACTCATGAATTTATATAATAATAGGGCTTGCTCTACAAGATTCTCTATTAAGTTCTTTCAAATGACTTTAGATATCATTGACTAGATCCTGGAATATTCAGGGATCTGGTGCAAGCAACAAAATGCAACCCATAAGCAAGAACCTGTGAAACATCTCACTTACAATGAATCTCTTTTTCATTTGAATTATGCAAAATATTTCAATATTTTAAAATTATATAAGTTCATGCTAAATTTTGAAACTTCAAAGAATTAGTAGAAAAATTGATACAAGTAGGTTTCATAAAGCTACATTTTTGTAATATTATTTATAATACTTGAAAAAGTGAGAGGTAGCTTGGTATAATGGATATAAAGTCATTCTTGTAGTTAGAAAGACCTGGGTTCAAGTCCTAATATTCTGATAAAAACTGGTTATGTGACCTTGGCCAATTCACTTAAATAATGACTCCATTTAGCTCCCTAAGGCTGCAATTTACTTATTTATTTATGTGTTTGTTTGTTTGTTTGTTTGTTTGTTTTGCAAGGCAGTTGGGGTTAAATAACTTGTCCAGGGTTACACAGCTAGTAACTGTTAAGTGTTTAAGGATAAATTTACACTTAGTTCCTCCTAACTTCACGGCTGGTGCTCTATTCTATGTACCATGTTGCTGCCCTAAGACTGTAAATTTTAGAATAGAATAATAGAAATTTAAAAATAGAATAGAATAGAATCTTTAATAGAAGTTCTTCCCACACTTTGATGTCCTCATACTAGTAAAATTGCATATCCCATCTAAAGAAAAAAAGGCAAAAGATAAGTCACATACTCATTTTGGATTTGCTCTTTGTAAACACATAAAACAACTTCTCCACAACTTAGTAGATAGTCTCTATGAGTTTTTACATAACAGATAATGATAAGCCTTCTGGTGATGAATATCTCAAAAATTAATTCAGGCTGGTTATCAGAAAGTCTGTATATCCTTTCAAACCTGGCAAAACCTTCCAGAGCAATCACACCAATGTCTTAGACTTTAAGAATTCAGGATCATCTTTAATCCACCCCCCTAACTTCTACATCATATCACAATGAGGTATCAGAATAGCCTTTTTCTGGATGGATATTTTAATACAATATAAAATTTAGATAAATGTATCCATTTAAGCTAATTACATTCTGTATTTAATAACTCAAGCTTCATTTAAAAAATAGCTATTAACATGTCTGGTGAGGCGGAAGTTATTTGATTTTTCCTTTTGCATATTAAAAAGAGAGCAATAAAATATATTTCAGAGAAGGCATTTATGCTAAATAAATTTATCTCAAAAGATGTGAAATATGGCTCATTTACATCTGTGCTCCAAATCTGGGACTTGGCAAGTAGAGAATCTATGATCATCTCTGTTCAAAACAGCATTTCTTAAAGCATTGTAAATGCATGTTAAAAGAATGGGGATGAGGGAAGTTTTTATTAAATAGGCCTTTCATTCTGTACAGAAAATGAGAAGGGCAGCTAGAAGGAATATTTAAAATTAAACATTTACTTGCATACACATACATATTACATTCCAAAATGCTAATGAATAAAATGGACACTTAATTTTAGCCATTGATCAAAGATTGTTATTATTTGTTCTTTGTGCTCCAGGATGACCATGATTTTATGGAAGTGGTGTCATGACATGTAAGTGAATTGATTTGAGTGAGAGAGAGCTGTGCAAGTCTCTCTCCTTGTCTTTAAAGGGAGCCTTTTAATTTTTCTTCATGTTATTTTTTTCAACTTTTTTCTCTGCTGCTTTATTTTACAGAGCTTTGAAATGAATGATCTCCTCCTAAGATCCTCTTACTTGCATTAACAAGAAAAGAAACTGAATAGAAGGGAGATGTGGTCAATAATTTACCACTCCATGTTTAATACACAATTAACAATCCACTCACATTCAGAGTATTTCCTACACAGTTGGTTTAAAGAGGGGAACCCTATTAAACCACACTGCCAGTACATAGGAACTTCCAAATAGATGTTTATTGAATTTAATTTAACTTTGTAGAAAATGTATTTCTCAATGAGAAAGAATTAGCTAGATTGCACAGTAAATTGCACATTTGACTTGGAGCCAGGAAAGCCCAAATATAAATAGTGCTTCTGCAACTTACTCCTTGTATGACTTGGGCAAGTAACTTAATTTCTGTCTATCTCAATTTCCTCAATCATAAAATGTGATGAGGATCAAATGAGGCAATGATATATAAAGTGTTTTTCAAACTCTTCTACACAAATTCTAGGAATTATTATTATTATTTTTGTTATTTAAGAATTAAGTATTATTAAATTGGAGACAAAGGTACATTCTAAAAAATATGGAATTTGTAGTGATTTAAGAAAATTATAAGTATATATGTGGATAAATATAAATGGATAGACATATATATGCAGAAAATTCATATTATATGTATATATATATATTGCATATGTATATGTATAATCATTATATATACACTAATTTTTACATACATGTGATATATTAATGCTAAAACCTCTTTTCATTATTGACATCAGAGTCTGTGACATGGACTGGATTACTGATGAAACTAATTTTTTACCTTCTATCTAGTATTTTGATATACTAAAATATTCAGGATGAAGTCCAATATAAAGAATGTTCTATTCTAATTTATACTGCTGTAGTTCTTGCATGTGATTTCAAAAGTATGGTTTTAGTACATGTATATAAATTTAGATAGATGAAAGATGCACATCCTATAGTTGCTACTGGTGACCAGAGATCCTACTTAATCTATTAGAGATTAACCACCATAAAAATTAATTTTCTTGTTAATATCACTATTTCCATCATTTGAATGGTTAGTCAGCTTCTGAAAGATTCATTCTTTTCATTCTTAATTCGTTGGATCTTTAGTAAGATATTTAGTTGGATATATGTAAGTAAGTCCTACAATGTTCAGGACAGTATATGGTATGAAGGATAAGAAGATAAAAATAATATTCCCTAACATAAGATGCTTTCAATATCATGGAGGTTGCATATGCAATGAGAAGAGAATCCCTTGTTGTTTGAAGAGGAGAATACTCAAAAATGGCCCTCTAACTTCTGGGGTTTCCTACTTTCTGTTCTGGACCCTCCTCTCTTCTTTTATATCAGAGGTGAGAAATGTCTGGCCTGTGGGTTATATAAAGTTGGTGAAATCATTTGCTAAGGCAACCACAGGCAATGATGAACTAAAAACTAGGTGCAGCAACCTTCCACTGCTTGAGTTCTGTAAGTTGATAATTTTTATGGCCCTTGAATGATGTTATGAATATCCAAATGGCCCTTGGCAGAAAAGGGGGTCCTTACCCTTTCTTTTTGGTGATTTGACTGACTTCTATGAGCCTAATTGTTATCTTTCTATGAATAACTCACAGGTTTATATATCCAATACTCTTCCCCTTCATTTACTTGAGCCATACACAATAGAAGTCATGTATATTACCTATGTTTACCTAAACAGAAAGATTGATTGTTTCTTAATACCTGAAAACTCAAGAATTGTGAATGCATAGATGCTATTCTGCTTCACTGATAGTATTTCAGTCCTCCTAGTTATGGGTAATTAATTTGTTTCTCCACAATCTTTCCTTATAGTTACTAGCCATAATATGTTAGGTATAAGAAGTAGGCACATTATTATTTCCATGACCTTTTTATTCTTTTCTACTTAGTGCTATGATGAATTGAACTCATGAAATAGGAGATACTGTTTGTCCTTCTGCATCTCTGATGTCTATTTCTTCTTCAAAGTGGATCTGACAGGTATTTACTAATCACCATAATATAACTATCTCTGTCACAGACATAACTTTCTGCCTCCTGTCTACTGATCTCTTATTTTGTGCTTCCACTAATGCACCACATACACACACATATATATACACATATGTAGATTCTAGACATAATTTGTTGTTGATTTTTACATATCCTTGATATCAAAAACTACTTTTTTAAAGTCAAAATCTTTTTGATAATTTTTTAAATTTATGAAGCAGGGTACAATAAGAATGCATGAATTAAAATAACAAAAACAGTTATGGTGCTTCATATAAGAAAAAAAGCTGTGGAGTATCTTAAAATGATCATTCTCCTACTCTGACAAAGATAACAGCATGATATGACTTAATGAAATTCAGGTGAACCCCCCCAAAAACACACTAGTAAAACTCTACAAAATCACCAAATGAAATAGTTATGAAGAAAACCAAGTCGAAATTGTGATCCTGGATTATTTTGGATAGTCCAGGATTAAACAATAAAACTGCCAGAAATTTGTAGATAGGGAAGACAAACAGAGGTTAGCAGAAGGCACAGTATGCAATCAACTTAGGCCTACAATAGAAACTAAGATCATGTCATTACTAAAGAAACTGAGTGTCTAAAATTTGGAAGAAGTTAAGTAGAAAGTAATGAATTTAGAGGGGAAACATCTAGAAATAATAAAATTAAAAGAAAATGATTGAAAAAAGAAAAAATTATGAGGTAAATACTACAAAAACAAATAATTGAAAGTCAGAAAAATACTCCAATGATTTTTTCCCAATATAAAAATTATAAATAAAAATGTTTAGATATATTAGAATAAAAGGATCAATTAACATATTAAAAATCTATTAGTAACATCCTGGGAAGGACCCTTACTATTAATATACCAAAATTGTTATACCCAAGTCAAGCTTCAGGGTAAAATTAAAAAAAAAAAAAAAGAAAGAAAGAATTCAGGAATTAAGAAACCATGATCACAGAAGACTTGTCAAGTACAACTTTACACTATAGGGGACATTGGATATGTGTTATCATATTTGAAAAGGCAAATACTAAGAAAAAGAATTACTTAACCAGCAAAACAATATAATCCTAAATGTTAAGGGACAGGTTAATTCTCCGAGAGCCTCCACAGCTGTGACTCAACATCTGAAGGACTTGCAGGGCAGCCTTTGCTGACACAGGTGTTGTGGGCTGGGAATGAGATAAATTGGAGGCAGAGGAAAGAGGAGAGAAGTCAGCCAACTCAATGGCCTCTCAGTCAGACAGGTCAGAGAATAGCAACTGCCTCCCAGTCTCCTTGTATCATCTTCTCACAAGAGGAGATCCATTCTAGGTTGGATCTTCAAGCAGCCATTGTTAGATAGCTCACGTGTATTTCAGCAGCTCTTCCGTGTATTCCAACACTAAAGGAAGAAAATGGAACTTTTAGGAAATTAGCATCAACTATTCCTTATATAAATAACAGATTTGAGTAGATAGCTTGAAATGCAAAGTATAGGAATCAAGTAAAATACAAAAAGACAAGTGTATTTGAGGATTTTAAAAGGATTTTCTGATGATGATGTTTAAATTCTAACAGATGAGAATATATACAAATTCCTTCACAACCTAATGTTGTGAAAGGTCATAAAAAAGGAAGTTTAAAAAAAGGGTTAGAGGGGATGTTTACCTGAGATTGGTTATGTTATATGTTGATTTTCATAAAAGAAAGGAAAATAACATGAGAAGAAGGAGGGGCATAGATTTAAACATCTCAAATACTAAAAGAATACTAAACAAAGATAGAGAAAATGGGGGACTCAGTTGCAATAAAATTTGTTATCATTTGAAGTAGGAAAAAAGAAGAGTTGTACACACACCTCTACTGCACACCCACAATCTTACACACTTAGACATTCACAAAGATTTTCATTTGTACTGCAATGAAACTGAAGTTTCATTTACAAATGCACTGAGCTCAGTAGAAAAATAAAAAAGATCAGAGATAAAGAAGAGATAGGGGGTAGAAACTAGATAAAATTGGTTAAGAATTAGTCAAAAATTACCAACTTTGTCATAAAATAAATCACAAAGGGAAGAAAAGGGGAAAAGGGAAAGAGTAATTAATTGATATGAAAATCTGAATGAGAAGAACAAAAGAATTACATTACTTGTATTACAGATGATGTATGACATACCTCACTTTCCCCACCATTTACGTATTTAAAAAAATTGGGGGCAACAGGCACAAAGAGAAGAACACAGTCTATTGCATATCAAAAATGAGGATTGATATGTAAGAAAATTTATAAAAATAGTGGCTAGAGAAAAAGGTAAGGAAGTCATAAGCTGTTGAAATACTTATGAATGTCAAGAACTCTGGAAAATGAACAAATTTGAAAGATTTAATAACTCAAATCAATACCATGACTAACCAGGATTACAGAAGAATGATAATGAATCATACTGTAAGCTCTTGACAGAGGGATGATGGACTCAAGGTGAAAGATGAGATAAATATTTTCAGATATGTGTCATGATAATTGTTAGAGATAATAATGCATTCTTTAAATAAACTTATTTAAGTATCAAAGTAGTTATGTGTTCCCATCAAAATAAGCACTCCTTTCCTAGTGCAGATTGCCTTTCCTTCTTGCTCTATTGTCCCCTAAAAATCCTCCACAAAAGATTTCTACAGCAAAATTGTATTTGCTTCCTGAATCTAGTATAATTTTAAAGATTACAATACAACCGGATTATTTGTTATTCCTTACCATGTTATACGACTATTATTTACAATAAAATTATTTTTTGAAGTTGACCTTCCAATAGATGATGAAATATGCTTCCCTCTTTTTTAGCAGATAAGTGAAGGGTTTTGGACATGGGATGTTCCATGCATTGCCAGAAATAGCTTGTCAGTTACTTCTCACTTAATGTGTATACGTTTTTTTTTTAAATAATAAATGAAAAGGCATTACAGGGTGAATGCGGGATATATCTATAATAAATGACCATGATATTAAAAAATAGCATTGAAATAATGATTTAATAAATGAAGTAAAATATGATCTTTAATGGCAGAAAATACCTGAGATGGTTACAAGAATAGTATATACATATATGTATGTATGTGTGTGTATGTGTATGTGTGAACTAATCAATCCAGAGAAGAATGCCCAGATAATCAAGATTAACGTTTTGAAAATATATATCTCTATTTTGTTCCTCAATTCAACATCAGTGTTTTTAAAGGTTTTAAGGCAAAACAATATAATACTCAAGTGAAATAATTAGTGTTAAAATATTGGTATACTAAAATACTAGTGATAGTATTACAATTATACTTTATACAATACTTTATAATAATGATAATTTATATAATTGTGCATTATAATGTATGCATTCAAATATATAATTGAGAAGATATATTTATGGCATTTTGCTAAATTCTAAGTGTTAGATAAATATAGGCTATTTGCACAATTATATAAATCCAACTTAACTCAAATAACAGTTATTGTTAAGCACAAAGGTTTCAGATTTTATTTAATGTCAATTTTTACAAAACTGAGTTTGCTGCTTATTATATCTAAAAGATTTGTAGAAAAGTTTTTACCTATTAATTAATACAGGTTATTTTTTACTTAAATAAAAGGTTAGAAACATTTTTGATTTTAATATAAATTTTCATCTGAGAATAAATGGCCAGGCATTGTATATGTTTTAAGAAATTTTTGAAAACAACAATTTTTGTTTGGGTAACACTAATTCCAGTATTAGAAAGCAATTTGGCCATGTAGGTGTTTGGTCATTAATTTTCATTATATACAACATTTAACAAATCAAGATCACATCCTTGGTACATTACTTTAATATTAACATTTTAAGAGAGATTTTAAAATGACTCTGAAGCTCATATGATCGCCCTAGGTGGGGGATAGGATGTTTTGTATGATAAGCAATACTAAAACTGTAATTGAATTCATCTACCAGGAAAGACTGGTATTTTAGATTAAATTTAGATTAAATTTCAAGATTTTAGTTTTTGTTTTAATTTTTTATGCTAACTGCTGATTCAATAACAATATTAATTTAGAGATACATACTAGATTTGTGATGTCTAGGATCTACTAGATAATCTAGGTTCTTATTCTTGTATTAACAAGTCATGATCTTTTCAAATTCTGGTTTTCATTATCTACAGCTTTGAAAGATTAAGTGATTTGCCCAAATTCATACAGTCAGTATGTATGAAAGGTTGTACTTCAACTCAACTTGACTGTATCTATTACCACAAATGTCTCCTCTCATGTTGAAATGTCCCTGATGAACTAAAAGAATAGAAGCAGAATGGAGTAGTATATAGAGCACTGATCTCAGCATCAGTCACATATGTATATCTTGGACTGTGAACTGCTAATAATTGAGCATCATAATGCTCAAGACAATCAGAGGAAAATAAAGAAATTTACAAATAAGTTGGAATTAAGATTTTTTGGAATTAAGATTTTTCTTTAAAATTACATTGACAAAACAATGAAAATTGTTTTGATGCCTTTCCTGAGTCTGTTGTGGGATTCTGTTTCTTATATATCAAAAGTAACCCATGATTCACAACAATTAGTCATTGAAGAAGAGGATTGTGGATATCAGAGGAGAGAAACATAGCTTCATTTTCGTACAACCTAGTATTCATTAATAGCCTGGAAGCCACTGGGAGAACATTCATATAAAAAGGAGACAAAGAAACATGTGCTTCTACCACACAATCACCTTAGGTGCCAGTTTTTCTTATTCTGAGAAACAAAGCCACACATGTAATTGCAGCCCAAGAATATTGGCTCTTTTTATAAAAAAAGATTGATTCAGAATGGCCAAGAGCAGTTAGGATTTATAAAATATATATTGAGATATGCCACGGGAAACTGGCCACTTACAAATGCACCAATTTAGAGTGACTAAACGTCAGAAAACTATGAATATACTGATCATGAATGATCCATATAAGGATAAATACATGAATTGCTAATGTGCTGTTGATGTCAGATTTAGAGGAAGAAAATAACCATTTATTAAGCACCTACAATATGTCAGGTACTGAGCTAAATGCTTTACAAATATTGTTTCATTTTATCCTCACAACAACTTAGAAGGTAATTGTTATTATTGTAGGATTTGAATTTAGATTTTCCTCACTTCAGGGTCTATCCACTGTTTCATGTAGATGTTTGTGTCTATTTCTAGTATTTGTGTCTATTTCTCATTAATGTCTTCTTCCTTCTAACTCTAAGGTACAGGGTTTGGTATAACTTGCTTACATGAGAAAACTCATGGATCCAGAAAAAGCAATCATAGATAAATGAACAGAGATAGTTTTTAATTAAGCAGGTGAGGTTCCACATAACTATTGATCTGAACTTGTATGCATAGGAGGTATTTTCTGAAATGAGATGTATATTTCTAATTAATATTTACACACTAGTGTTGGAGAAAATAAAAATAGAAAGGTAAACACTGGACTTGGAATCAGAAAGACTCATTTTCATTAGTTCAAATCTGGCCTCAGACACTCATGATAGTTGTGATTCTGGACAAATAACATAATACTGTTTGCCTCGGTTTCCTCATCTGTTACATGAGCTGGAGAAAGAAATGGTTAAATCACTCTACTATCTCTGCAAAGAAGACCCCAAAGTGGGGTCATGAAGTGTAGAACATGACTGAAGAACAAAAAGATGGCACAATGGACAGAGTCTGGGCCTGGAATTCAAATCTGGCCTTAGCCATTTCTTAGCTGTATAAGCCTGAGCAAATCATTTAACCCTGCTTACCTCAGTTTCCTTATCTGTAAAGTGAGCTGGAAAAGGAAATGGTCAACCATTCCAGTATTTTTGTGTCAGAATGGCCTCACAAAGGGTATGAGTAAAAAATGACTGAACAAAAACCAAACTCATAGAAAATAATCTAACTGTAGGAGGAACAGCAGGCTGCAGTGAGAAAATTGCAGAATATGGAATCTCAGAAGATTTATTAAGTGACCTCTAAAATACCTTTCTGTGAAAATTAGAACATGGGCTCTTAGGTATTTTAATTGGAAGCTTTTTCTTTGTCAATACTTCTAAAAGCTACCATTCTGGTCTAAGCATCCAAACAACAATGAAAGCAAGAGATAGAGGTCATCAGAAAGGCAGAGTCAATCTTCCAAGATTTAAGTTAACTTTGATTAATAAATGTTAAAGAGAAGGCAGAAAAGAAAATTTCCCAAGTGAATGATCAATGAGCTTATATGCAGAATGATTTTGTAGGCATTAAAAAGCCTCTAGAGAATTACAGCTGGACACACAAATGTTTCCATCACCAGTAAAAACTTTATTACCATTGAACAACCGTCTGCTATTTTGAAAAATGGGACAACAGCAAACTCCAATTCCATCCACTGCATTGCACAGAGAAACCATTTACAAGATATAATGAAATAGAATCTCTTTAAAAATACATGAAGGGCAAATGTGTTTTCTTTATTAGTTTCACAAATTTGATGCACGTCCTAATTTCTTTCTGTTGTAGCTTCCAGGGTTCCATTGATCTCACAGGCGTGGGAGAATTGTTGCAATGTGAGTCTGTTATGCTGAGCTACATGACAGTGTTAATTAACTTTGGCTCTTCAAAACTGAATGCAGGCTAGATGCATGCTTGCCTATCTGCAAGCAAATGCCTAAGTCTGACAAATGTGGCAATATTTGAATTATATTTAATTATATTTATTATTTTTATATTATATATATAACAGTTTGTCTACTTTTTAATTCTCCTGGATTCTTATGAATAATTTGACATATTTTTATGTCAACATATATAACAGTGTATGTAACAAACAGTGGATAGACCCTGAAGTGAGGAAAACCTAAATTCAAATCCAGCCTTCGAGATTTGGTCACTTGCTGTATAATTTTGGATAAATAACAAAAAAATATATATATATATATATTATATAATATAAATATATATTATATTTAATGAAAATTTATATGTAATTATAACATATCACATATATGTATTTATGTAAATGTATATTTTAAGAAATAGATTGTGTATATATATATATATATGTTAGATATTGATGAAAGCTGAGGTATTCACAGTTTAAAGGTGTGTACATTATATCTGTACATTGTTGTTTTGCCCTTCATTCTCAAAGAGGACCTTGACCTCAGAGAGAGGACTCTGTGACATGCAAGTGAATTGAATTGAAGTGAGGGAGGGCAATACAAGGTCACCTACCTCATTTTCCCCTCCAGAGCCATCTGGGTCCAGTGGCAAGATATAGATCAAGATAACTGGAGATGTCTCTGGATGCAATGGGAGATTTTTTCATTGGTAATTGTAGAGAATTGGAACTTTGGAGAAGTATACTTGAAACGATATACACAAAATTTCTGGCAAGATCATGCAAAAACTTAGCTGCTTTTTAAAGTTGTCACTAATAGTATGTTGCTCTTGAACCTTTAAAGTATGAATACGTCAGCTTTCATCAATATCTAACATATATATATATATATATATATATATATATATATATACATACACACACACACACACACACACATATTTTATTTTTTCCAAGTCATGCAAAGATAGTTTTTAACATTCACCTTTGCAAATTCTTGTGTTCCAAATTTTTCTCCCTCTCTTCTCTCTTCCTCCCTCCCCAACATAGTAAGCAATCTGATATAGGTTAAATATATGTAGTTCTTAATATTTTCATATTTATCATGCTATGCAAAAAATCAGATCAAAAGGGGAAAATATAAGACATAAAGAGAAGAAAACAAACATCAATAAAAGTTAAAATATCATTCTTTGATTCATATTTAGTCTCCATAGTTCTATCTCTGGATGTGGATAGTATTCACCATCATATTGGAACTACCTTGAATCACCTCATTGTTGAAAAAAATCAAATCCATCACAATTGATTATCATGTAATCTTGCTGTGACTGTATGCAATATTCTCTTCTTTATGCTCATTTCATTTAGCACCAATGAACTTATCTTTAATTTAGAATATTAGAAAATTGCCTGAGGTAACTGCAGTCACAGGAGAGATGCATCTGTGGCATGTAGATCACATATGTAAAAAGAAAAAATTTAATATAGGTCTTATCTGCTCGAAGGACACTTTTAGTTTCCACTGGAGAAGATTGAGGCAGAACAAAGAGCCTTGAATTGAATCAAAGGAGTGAAAAGTCATATAGGTAACCAGGAAGGATGTAGCTTTAAGAAATAGTTCACTGAGGAGGAAAAAAATTTGATAAGATTTGAAGTATAATAATCTCCCCCAAATTCTGGCCCTGATTTTATTTATGAATTATGTGAGAAAGTCATGAATAATTTTAAAATATGTCAAATTATTCATAAGAATCCAGGAGAACTAAAAAAAGTAGACTTAAAATGTTTATTCAAGAAGAATAAGCAAAAGATAGTTAGCAAGATATGGTTTTGAAAATAAAAAAAAAAAGATGAAATGAGCAGGACAAGGAGATCATTATATACTTCAACAACAATACTATATGATGATCAATTCTGATGGACGTGGCCCTCTTCAACAATGAGATCAACCAAATCAGTTTCAACAGAGCAGTAATGAATTGAACCAGCTATACTCAGCAAAAGAACTCTGGGAAATGAATATGAACCACTATAAAGAATTCCCAATCCTATTTTTGTCTGCCTGCATTTTTTATTTCCTTGTACACTATTTCAAAGTCTGATTCCTTTTTTACAGCAAAATAACTGTATGGACATATATCCACATATTGTATTTAACATATACTTTAACATATTTAACATGTAGAGAGGGTGGGAGGAAGAAAGGGAAAAATTGGAACAAAAGGTTTTGCAATTGTCAATGCTGAAAAATTGCCCATGCATATATCTTATTAATAATAAGCTATAACAACAACAACAATAATAATAAAATTAAAAAAAAAAAGAAATAAAAAGATGGGGAACCAAGATGGCAGAAAGCAGACACAACTCCCTTTTCTAACCCTTTCTCAAACCAAACAGCAGATTAAGTCTCTAAACAGGTTTTGAAGTCAAAGAATCCACAAATATTTGGAGTACAACATATTTCTAAAAGAATATACTTTGGAAGAACTTCAGAACAGGCCTCTTTCAATCAGGCAGGGTGACAGTCTGCTGAATCTAGACTACATCATAGGGAGACCAAGGCAAGAAGCCGGAATAGAGAGTCAGAGTATTGTAGCTTCCAAGCACCTGGGAATGTTCTGTGAGCCTCTTAGGCTACTCTGCCTTGGTTGCAAGCAGGTGGTTTGGCAGATTTGCCTTTTGTAAAAGACAAATTGTAAACCATGGAGCTTCTGAAGAACTCTGGATCTAGCTGCTATTATTCAACACTGGAAATCAATCAGCAGAACTGCCCCAGGGCAAATTAAAGCAACTGTTGCTGCTTTGCATTTAACAGACCTCCAGCTTTAAGAAGAAGAAAGAAGAAGAAGAAGAAGAAGGAGAAGGAGAAGGAGGAGAAGGAGAAGGAGAAGGAGAAGGAGAAGGAGAAGGAGAAGGAGAAGAAAGAGAAGGAGAAGAAGGAGAAGAAAGAAGAAGAAGAAGAAGAAGAAGAAGAAGAAGAAGAAGGAGGAGAAGAAGAAGAAGGAGAAGAAGAAGAAGAAGAAGAAGAAGAAGAAGAAGAAGAAGAAGAAGAAGAAGAAGAAGAAGAAGAAGAAACAAAAACAAACAAACAAACAAACAAAAAAAAACAAAACACTTACCATAGACAGCTTTTATGGAGAGAGAAAACAGACCTCAAATCCTAAGGTTCATGAAAGCAAAACAACTCTAGAATAAGCCCCCAAAGAGAGACATGAGCTGGTCCCCATTTCACAAGGCTTTCTTCAAAGATTGCATAAAGGATCTTAAAAGAGAGTTAAAAGAAAAATGGGGAAATGAAATGAGATCATTGCAAGAAGGAATAGGAAAAAATGGAAAACGAATTCAAGAAACAAAAATGTAATTGGCCAATTGCAAAGGGAGATAAAATAAGTAACTCAAGAAAATGATACATTAAAAATTAGAATTGAACAAATGGAAGTGAAAAACACAATAAGACTTCAAGAATCAGTCAAACAAAAACAAAAAACATGAAAAAAAATAGAAGAAAATATGAAATATCTTCTAGGAAAAATAACTGACCTGGAAAATAGACCTGGGAGAGACAATCTAAGGATTATTGGGCTTCCTGAAAGCCATGATAATAAAAAGAACCCAGACATCTTACAGGAAATCATAAAAGAAAATTCTTCTGATAATTTAGAATAGGAAGATAAAATAGGCATAGAAACAATCCACTGATCACCTCTTGAAAGAGACCCCAAAATTAAATTCCCAAGGAATATCATGGCTAAATGTATAGAACTATCATACTAAGGAAAAGGTATAGCAAGCAGCCAGAAAGAAACAATTTAAATACTGAAGAGCCACAATTAGGATTACTCAGGACCTAGCAGCTTCCACCTTAAAGGATTGAAGGGTCTGGAACCTGATATTCTGAAAAGCAAAGGAACTGGGATTACAGCCAAGAACAAGCTATCTAAATAAAATGAGCATTATTTTTCAGGGAAGATGGTACTTATTCAATGATATAGATGAATTTCACCTTTTTCTAATGAAAAGACCAGAACTGAACAAAAAATTTGATCTCCAAACACAGAACTCAAGTGAAGCATAAAAAGGTAAAAAGGAAAGAACTCTTCAGAAATATATTTCTGCTATGGGTATACTTATAAAATGTAAGTATAATTTGATTTTATTACAATAATATGAAAAAGAAACTAGAGGTGGAAAGGGGATCAACCTGAAACAAGAGGAAAAAGGAAGCAAAATAAGGGAAATTACATTTCATGAAGAGGCAAGAAAATCTATTATAATTGAGGGAAAGAAAGGAGGGAATGAGCATTGTGTAAATCTTACTCTCATCAGATTTGGCTCTAAGAGAGAATATCAGACAAATTTAGTATCACAAAGAAACTTGTCTCACCTTATAAGGAAATAGGAAGGAAAGGGGGGAAAGAAAAGGAAGGACTAATAAAAGGGAAAAGAGAAGAATTAGGGGAAGGGTGTAAATAAGGATGAGGGGCTCTAAACAGGGAGGACTGTTTGAGGGAGGTGGTCATCAAAAGCAAAATGCTGGAGAAGAGAGAAAGGGGATAAGAAAGAGAAAAATATAGCCTAATGTAAAGTGCTGAAACTATGAAAAGGTGCAGTTGAATCAGACAACCAAGCATTTAAGGCTAATTACCTATTCGACAATGACTCTATTAGTATATGTTTGGAAAAATGGTCCTTCTCACTGTTTGGTCCTGGCTCAATGTTTGGGTTTAAGATAATTGTAGGCAAGGATTAGAGGCAAGAATGTGATTGGGATAAACTCCTCCATAAAATACAAGCAAATAATAGACTGGATTCAAAGCCAGAACCCTACAATATGTTGTTTACAAGAAACACATTTAAAGCATAGTGATACATACACAGTGAAGGTAAGGGCTGGATCAGAATATATTATGCTTAAAGTGAAGAAAAAAAAAAGCAGGGGTAGTAATCCTGATCTCAGACCAAGTAAAAACAAAGACAGATCTAATTAAAAGAGATAAGGAAGGAAACTATATCTTATTAAAGGGTACCATAGATAATGAAACAATATCAATACAAAACACATATACAACAAGTGGTATAGCATGGAAATTCCTAGAGGTGAATTTAAGAGAGTTGCAAATTAGAAGAATATAGGATAGTTTACCTCTCATATCTGTGGAGAAGGAAGGAATTTGTAACCAAAGAAGAATTAAAGATCATTATTAATCACAAAATAGATGATTTTAATTATACTAAATTAAAAAGTTTTTGTACAAACAAAACTAATGCAGACAAGATGAGAAGGGAAGTAATAAACTAGGAAAACATTTTTACACTCAAAGGTACTGACACAGTCTTATTTCTAAAATATAGAGAGAATTAACTCTATATAAACAGACAATTTTCAGATTAAGAAATTGAAATTATTTGTAGTCATATGAAACTATGCTCCAAATCACTATTGATCAGAGAAATACAAATTAAGACAAGTCTGCGATACCACTACATACCTGTCAGATTGGCTGAGATGACAGGAAAAGATAATGATGATTGTTGGAGGGGATTTGGTAAATTTAGGACATGGATACATTGTTGGTGGAATTGTGAATATATCCAAGCATTCTGGAGAGCAATTTAGAATCATGCTTAAAAAGTTATCAAACTGTGTATACTCTTTGACCCAGAAGTGTTTACCACTGGGATTATATTCCTAAGAGATGTTAAAGGAAGGAAAGGGACCCACATGTGCAAAAATGTTTGTGGCAGCCCTTTTTGAGATGGCTAGAAACTGGAAACTGAATTGATGCCCATCAATTGGAGAATGGCTGAATAAATTATGTTATATGAATGTTATGGAATATTATTGTTCTATAAGAAATGACCAACAGGATGATTTCAGAGAGGTCTGGAGAGACTTACATGAACTGATGGTAAGAGAGATGAGCAGAACCAGGAGATCATTATTCATGGTGACAACAAGGCTATTGGATGTTCAATTCTGATGGACGTGGATCTCTTCAACAATGAGATGATTCAAACCAGTTCCAATTATTCAGTGATGAAGAAAGCCAGTGAGAGGTCTGTGAAAACTGGATTATAGCATAGCATTTTCATACTTTCTGTTTTTTCTTGCTTTTTGTTTTCCTTCTCAAGTTTTCTTTTTCTTTCTAGGTCTGATTTTTCTTGTGCAGCAAGATAACTATATAAATATGTATACCTATATTGGATTTAATATATATTTTATGTTAGCTATAATAATATAATAATAATAAATAAATAGATGTGTTAAAATACATATTTCTGAGGCTGAATTTGGTAATCAGTAAGTGAGTGTAGAAGGGAGCTCAGAATGAAGTGTGTGTCCTCTCCACCATCTTCGCCTCGCCCCTGTCCAACTGATTTTTTAAATGAGTTGTTTTGTTCTATGGAATTTTTTTTCATTTTTTTTTCCATTTCACCAATTTTATTTTTAAGGAGTTATTTTCTTTTTCCAATTAACTAATTTTGTTTTTCAGGGAGTTGATTTCTTTATCCACTCTATCTTTTAATGAGTTACATATCTTATCCAGAGCTTCTTGTAAAGCTTCCCTTTCCTTTCCCCATTTTCTTCTAACTCTCTTTTTAAAGAGCTTTTTAAATTTCTTCTATGAGAGTCTTGTGTGATGGGGACCAGGTTATATCAACATTTCTGGCTTCATCTTGAGACAATCTGTTTTTATTCTCCTCAGGGTTTGAAGTCTGTTCTCTTTCAGTATAGAAGCTATGTATAGTTAGAGCCTGCTTTTCCTTTTTACTCATTTTAACAACAACAACAAAAAAGCTTCAGTCTGCTTTTGGGACAATGTGGGGTTACTAAGCTTCCTCAACAAACAACAGGAAATAGAAGTGAAGTAAGTGTGGGATAGCAATGGATGAGCTGGGATTAGCATCTGCTCTGGGGTCAGCATTGAGTGCTGAGATCGTGTTGAGTCCCAGCACTGGCTGGGTGGGTGTGACCAGGTCCTGAAAGACCTTAACGTTTTGGGGTTATAGTCTTTACCCCCTGTGTTTACATCTTCTCTGCTGATCTACCGGCTTGCTGCTGACACTGTGGTAGAATTCTCCCCACAGATTTTCAACCTAGGAAGACCACTCCCTAACCCCCTTCAATCTGCTCAGTGTGAGCTCTTCTCTGTGCTCTCACTGCCTACTTGCCCGAGTCTGTGCCTGGCTTACCCCTGTTCTGTCCCTGCGCATGAGCAAAAACAGACCTTTTCTGGTGAATTTAGAGATTATCTTTTGTTGGTAATGTATTATACTCCCAATATTCATGGATTTTGACAGTCAAGCACTAATTACAAGGTTGAATTTCATTAAAAAAAATTAGTTTGAGGGTAAACAGAACTCAGATAGATGGGGGTCCTCTCTGCCATCTTGGCTCCACCTCCCTATTTTAACATATTTATCATTTATTGGGCTACCTGCCATCTAGGGAAGGTGGTTGGGAGAAGGAGGGGATAATTTGGATTAGAAAGTTTTGCAAGGGTCAATGTGTCTAGTCATTCCCCAATCTGTGGATAACTAATTTGTTTCTAGGTTTTGTTACCACAAAAAGTTAAACTGAAGATATTTTTCGCGTTTATGAAAGTACTATTTTTTATCAATGATTTATATAGAGCATATGTATGCTTAGTAGTGGAATTTACTGATCAAAAATGATATATGATCAAAAAAGTGTACAACAATATTCTTTTTAACTTTGAGTGTATTAAGACATAGATCCACAAAAAATATTTCTGACTTTCCACAAATTCTTTAACATTGATATTTTTTGGAATGTTTTTCTAGGTTGGTGATAATGAGATAATCTCCCTCTTAACACCCAATACTATGAATATTTGCATTCCTCTTATTATTAATGATTTAGAACTTTCATGCATGTGGTTGGTTGGTACTGTTATTATTTCAGAGAATTTTATATTAATTTCCTTTTAGCATCTAGCTATTGTATAATGACTTGGTTGTATGTATTTCTATTAGATATCTTTATATTTTGGACATCAAGCATTTATTTAAAAAAATTACACATTTTCTTCAGTGTACTGCTTCCCCTCTTGCTAAACATCTGTTCATTTGGTTTTTGCAAAAACTTTTAAAGTTTTATGTAATCAAAAAACCAAATTTTATTATTTGATTTTCCTTCCATTACTTGTTTGGTTAATAATTTAGCTTCTACCCACAATTTTGAAAGAATTATGATCTGCCTCACTTTTTTTTTTAATGTGGATACTCTTTAAAATTCAGGTCTTATCTTCAATTTATAATTTTTGCCAAATATTGGTATGTTACTTTAAGCCTAATTCCTGTCAGATTGCTTTCCAGTATTCTTAGTAGATCCCATCAAATATGAATTATTTTCTAGATAATTTGCCTTTTCACAAATGTTGTATACTGCCCCATTAAATTAAATTGTAATAACCTCTTCTTTGTCTAACTTGTTCTATTTATCTTTTATATATTTTAAACACTATTAAGTAATTTTGATTTTGATTTTTTTATATTATAGTTTGAGGTTTTCCTTAATTCCTGTTTTATAATGATATTTTTCATTATTGATATTCAATATATTTTCTTCAAATAAATTATTTTATTATTTAATTTGTAAAATATTACATTATCATTTTGACATATATAACAACTTCTATAAATTACTGATTAGTATTTTTAAAATTAGATTGGAATGATTTAACAATGAGTACTTAATATTTTTCTAACTTTTTAAGTTGTTCTTTATTTTATGCTTTTGTACCTTTAGAAGTTTTGATTATGCTTTGGTAAGAGGCATTACAATTTTTTTATGCTTTCTTTAATTATTTTAGAAGGGAATTTTTTTTCTATATTTCTTTCCTGGGTTTTATATTATTGTATAAAAATGCTGGGGTTTTTTTTGGGGGGGGGCGGGGATTGGTTTTACTTTGTAGTCTGCAACTTTCTTGAAGTTATTCATTGTCATATTTAGTCTCTTTATTGATTCCTCAGCACTTTGGAAATAAAGCACTATGACATTAGCAATTTATGATAATTTATCTTTTCTTTGCCTTTTATGCCTCTAATTTCTTCCTCTTTTCTTACTGTTATTGCTTAGTTTTTGGAAATATATGAAATAATAGTGTCAGATATTTCCAAAACCATTCTTCCTTTGGTCCTGTAATTATTAAGAATGTATCTAGAGTTTTTCCATTGCATCTAATACTTATTATTAGTTTTACAGAGATATCAAAAACATATCTCTTTGCCTTGTAGTTGTTGTGTTTAGTTGTTATTTTTTATTTTCTAGCATAGAAGAGTACTGTATTTTGTTGAAGGCTTTTTTTTTCTGAATATCTTGAGAAAATTCCATTGGTTGGTTGCAAATGTTATATATATATATATATATATATATATATATATATATATTATAATATATATATGAAATAAAATATATTGATTATTTTAAAATTTTTTTATCAATTCTTATATTCTTAGCACAAAGCCAAATTGGTCATAATGAATGATATCTTGTATAAATTGCCATAATCTTCTTAATCAGATCTTATTTTTAATGAATCATAATTCATGTGGACCTCAGTAGTAATCAAATTGCTTTCATTTTCCCACTATGATCTCCCCAATGACCTACTCCACCTACACAGTGATTAACCAACATTCATGTAAAATGCTCTCCCTCTTTTTCCAATCTTCCTAGCTTCTTTTTTTATTTTATCTTAATTTTGTTGAGAGGGGGGAAAAAAGATTAAAATGGTGGGCCAGGTAGATGGCTCAGTGATTAGAGCACTGGCCCTGAAGTCATGAGGACCTAAGTTCAAATAGGACTTCATTCAGACACTTAACACTTTCTAGCTGTATGACCTTGAGCAAGTCACTTAATCCCACTTGGCTCACAAAAAAAGCAGGGAAAAAACAATAACCAAATTAAGCTTGTTGACAGAAAAGACTACTTTATCTTTTCATTGATGTAGCCACAATGATTAGCAGGATGCCTGACACATAACTAATATTAATTAATAAATGTTTCCTTCTTATTATTATTCTTGATTTTCTTGTTCTTGTTATTTTCACCCCTTTTATCTTGTTCTTGTTTTTCTTGTTCTCATTGTGGCTGTTGTTCTTGTTTTTCCTCCTCCTCCTCCTCTTCTTTTCTTCTTCTTCTTCTTCTTCTTCTTCTTCTTCTTCTTCTTCTTCTTCTTCTTCTTCTTCTTCTTCTTCTTCTTCTTCTTCTTCTTCCTCTTCCTCTTCCTGCATTTCACTTTTTAGACATTATACATATCTATATCTATAAATCTAGTAGAATTCCTATTTTTAGAATTATTTATATAATTATAGTATTCATCACAAAACTGAATATATTTCCTGCATAAATTCGTCAGGACTAGGAGTTAAATTCATTTACAGATGACTATCTTTTTCTGAAACTGGATTTTAAAAAAGAGTTTTCTTTATTTGTATTATTTTATATAATTCAAGGTTAAGTCTTTATTTTCTATTCTCAGTTTTTCCAGCATAGAAATGTAGAGAATGGTACTTTCTTTTTCCTTCTTTTTTTTTAAAATTCTATTATTTGGGATTTATTTTATGTTTCTCCTTTTTTTAGTCAGTTAGTGTAAAATAATAATACATATACATATTTTATTTTAATCAATGAAATATTTTAAAGCAAAAATATTCCCATGAATATTTTGATACTGTGTAAATATCAGTAAACCTTTATTGTATTATATTTTTAGCAATTAGCTTAATATGTGATCTTTCATAAATCACTCTATTATCTGTGAAACTCAAGTTTCCACATCTGTAGATTGGACTACGTGACTGCTAAAGTCACTTACACACATGCGTGCACACACAAATATACACACACACACACACACATTCTGTATTTAGTATTCCTATGGTGATGTTTTCTAGAGGACTCAAGGAAAATGGATAATATAGCAGATAAATGGTGAATTTAGAGTCAGCAAGATATGAGTTCAAATTCTTTCTCAGACACTTAACTAGTTCTGGGATTCTGGGTAAGTAATTTAACCTCTTTAAACCTCTGTATCCTTGTGTATAAAAGGGGGTTAATAATGGTATCTATCATACAAATTTATGGTGGGTATCAAATAATAGGTGGAAAGTACTTTGTGAGCCATTAAGGTGCATATAGATATTAGCTTTTTGTTTGATCTTGATATTTAAATATAATTTTTTAATTATATTTAGATCTCTAGAAAATGTTTCTCACAGAGCTGGTGTTACAGACAAAATGTGTGTTTTTTCCCCTTTATCCCATTGCTCGTATTTAATCGACTAAGCAACATTCTTCTTGCTGCTGCTGTTGTTTTCTTGTGAGAATGTCTGAAAATAGAAATGACAAAAGAAAAAAATAATAATTATTACAAATTTTTGGGAATGAAATAAGTATTTCTCCTGGTCTAAGTTAAATGCTTACTCTATAGGGAATACAAACTATGTCCATTACATGTAAAAAATGGCCAGATACTTAAAATGTGATTTTATTTTTATCTTGATTTACTTTGGAGCTGATAATTCCGGGATCATAGATCTGGAGTTTGAAGAGACCTTGGACACTATCTGACCCCAACACCTAAGTTTATAGATAAGAAAATTGAGGCTCGAGAAAGTTAAATACCTTGACTAAAAAGGGTTTTTAGAATTATAGTGCCATTATATTCATAATAGAAGATAATTAACAGAATAATTCAACCTCATGGGGGAAATGCTTTGGCATCAGTAGGTGACTTTAGAGGAATCATTTCACTAAGCTGAATTTTCACTTAACTGGTAAAACTTAGAGCAAGGTTGTTGGGAAAAACTATCTATTTATGAGTAGCTATAATTTTTCCAGGGAGACTCTAAATTGGTACTGAGGTAGATGGAGGGTGCACTTGGTAAAAATGAAAGGTGACATAAGGAAAACTGGTAGGAGGAAATGAGTGAAATGTTGTAGGAGTTAAGAAAAAGGTGGAAAGAACTATGGATAACAGAAAAAAAATTGACCTTAATACAGGCAGCAAATAGAAGTCTCCAAAAGGTTATCAGGAGAGTTGGAAAGAAAATAAATTTTCAAAAGTCACTCTGCCATTGGACCAATAGAATTAAATCTCTATTAAAAATCACAATTGTATGGCTGCAGCCTCTCTTTTAAAGGAGGAAAATCCATTTAGTTAACAGTTCTTTCTCTCCCTGAGAACTGATGCTCTTTGATTCACTTTTCTTGAAGCTGATAAACAGCTAAATGAATGAAGGACATTTGAGAAATTCTATCATCTTAATCTTAACATATTTCAAGGAATTCATTTTTCATCTGTGAATATAACACAGCATATATTTGTGCATTTGTGCATTTGTGGAAACGTGATGCATTTAAAATGTCTGACATTAATGTCAGACATTTTAAATGCATCACAATTCTGGCATTACATAATAATTAAAGTCATATGCAAAGAATAATCTAAAGAGTCCTTATATTAAGTTCAGGTACCAAGATACCGATCTTAAATGGAAGGCTTAAAATTATAATTAGCTGATATTTTATTGGCAGAATTCCTTCTGACACAGTCAACTCTTGGCAATCCTTTGATAATCTCCATCTTCCAATGGTCATGACTCATGGGCCCAGAACTATGGTTAGATCTGTAGAAAGTTTTTTTTTTTTTTTAATAGACATTTTTTCCTCAGAAGGTCACAGGCTCTCAGGGGAAAGTGTTTCATGTTTTAAGAAGATTAATAATAAATCTAAAAAATATATTACTCAAACATTCATCAGTAGTTCTAATAGCCCAACTTTCTTGACCATTGAAATGTTTTTATCTGTGTCTGTTTAGGTAAAAATGCCTCAATGGCTAAGAAGTACAAATGATAAATAAAATTTCAGAATATCATAGGATTATAAAATCTATATGAGGAAGGGACCATATAAATCATATTAGGACACAAAGGATTGATAAAGCTACTTGATAGAGACCACACAAAAGATTGATCTTAGACTCATTAAGAAGTGGGTTTAAATTCTGCCTCAGTATAAAGCAGCAGTTATCAAATCCATTTGGTATTGGCTAAAAAAAAAAATAGAATGATGAATTAGTGGAATAGATTAGATACACATGACACAATAATCAAGACTTAGATACAAATGACACAATAATCAAGATTTATAATATAATATAATAATCAATATAATAATAACAATAAAAAATAAGCTAATATTTGATAAACCCCCAAAATGTAACTTCTGAAATAAGAACTAACTATTTGACAAAAATTGCTGAGAAATTGGAAAATTATATGTCAGAATCTAGGCATAGACGCACATCACACACTCCATACCAAAACTAAGGTCAAAACAGTGCATGATTTAACCATAAAGGATGATACCATGAACAAATTAGGAGAAGAAGGGATAATTTACCTATCAGATCTTTGGAGAAGGAAGTAATTTGTGACCAAAGAAGAACTAGAGGACATTATAAAAAAGCAAAATGGACAACTTTAATTACATTAAATTACAATTAAAAAAGAAGAAAAAATCTGGGGGAAAATCTTTATAGCTAATGTTTCTGACAATTTTTAGATGATGAAAATAGCACATTTTTATAGCCCTTGGGAATAGTTTCAGATTGTTCTCCAAAATGGTAGGATCATTTCACAATGCAACAATGCATTAGTGTCCCAGTTTTCCCACATCCTCTCCAATATTTAACACTATTTTTCCTGTCATCTTACTGGTCTGAGAAGTGTAAGGTGATGCTTCCTAGTTGTTTTAATTTGCATTTCTCTAGACAGCAAAACTGTAATAGTGGGAGATCTCAACCTTGCATTCTCAGAATTAGACAAATCAAATCACAAAACAAAATAAGAGAGAAATTAAAGAGGTAAATAGAATATTAGAAAAATTAGGTCTGCTAGATCTTTGGAGAAAAATTGAATGGAGACAGAAAGGAATATACTTTCTTCTCAGTAGTTCATGGAACCTATTAAAAAACTGACCATATATTAGGACATAAAGACCTCAAAATTAAATGCAAGAAGGCAGAAATAGTAAATGCTTTCTTTTCAAATCATGAAGCAATAAAAACTACATTCAACAAAAAGTTAGGAGTAAATAGACCAAAAAGTAATTGGAAACTAAACAATCTCATCTTAAAGAATGATTGGGTAAAACAGCAAATTATAGATACAATTAATAATTTTACTGAAGATAATGACAACAAAGAGACATCATATCAAAATTTGTGGGATGCAAAATTGTGGGTAATAAGAGGAAATTTTAGATCCTTAGAGGCTTACTTAAGTAAAAGAGAGAAAGAGAAGATCAATGAATTGGGCTTACAACTAAAAAAAATAAAAAAAGATCAAATTAAAAACCTCCAATCAAATACTACATTTGAAATTCTAAAGTTAAAAGGAGAAATTAATAATATTGAAAGTAAAAAAAAACTATTGAACTAATTAATAAAACTAAGAGTTGGTTCTATGAAAAAGCCAATAAAATAGATAAGCCTTTGGTAAATCTGATTAGAAAAAGGAGGGAGGAAAATGAAATTAATAGTCTTAAAAATGAAAAGGGAGAACTTTCCACCAATGAAGAGGAAATTAGAGAAATAAAGAGTTATTTTGCCCAACTTTATGCCAATAAATTTGAAATGGATGACTACCTTCAAAAATATAGACTTCCCAGATTAACAGAGGAGGAAGTAAATTGCTTGAATAGGCCCATTTCAGAAAAAGAAATAGAACAAGCTATTAATCAACTCCCTAAGAAAAAATCCCCAGGTGAATTCTACCAAACATTTAAAGAAAAATTAGCCCCAATGCTATATAAATTATTTGATAAAATATGGAATGAAGGAGTCCTACCAAATTCCTTTTATGACACAGACATGGTACTGATACCTAAACCAGGTAGGTTGAAAACAGAGAAATAAAATTATAGACCAATCTCCCTAATGAATATTGATGCTAAAATCTTAAATAAGATATTAGCAAAAAGACTACAGAAAATCATCCCCAGGATAATACATTATGATCAAGTAGGATTTATACCAGGAATGCAGGGCTGGTTCAATATCAGGAAAACTATCAGCATAATTGGCCATAGTAATAACCAAATTAACAAAAACCATATGATCATCTCAATAGATACAGAAAAAGCATTTGATAAAATCCAACATCCATTCCTATTAAAAACACTTGAGAGTATAGGAATAAATGGACTTTTCCTTAAAATAACCAGTAGCATCTACTTAAAACCATTGGTAAGCATCATATGTAATGGAGATAAAGTAGAACCATTTCCAATAAGATCAGGGATAAAACAAGGTTACCCACTATCACCAATATTCAATATTGTATTAGAAATGCTAGCTTTGGCAATAAGAGTTGAGAAAGAGATTAAAGGAATTAGAGTAGGCAATGAGGAAACCAAATTATCACTCTTTACTGATGATATGATGGTATACGTAGAGAACCCCAGAGATTCTACTAAAAAGTTATTAGAAATAATCCACAACTTTAGCAAAGTTGCAGGATACAAAATAAACCCACATAAATCATCAGCATTCTTATATATCACTAACAAAATCCAACAAAGTTACAAAGAGAAATTCCATTTAAAGTAAGTACTGATAGTGTAAAATACTTAGGAATCTATCTGCCAAGGGAAAATCAGAAACTTTATGAACAAAACTACAAAACACTTTTCACACAAATTAAGTCTGATCTAACCAATTGGAAAAATATTAAATGCTCTTGGATAGGGTGAGCAAATATAATAAAGATGACAATACTACCTAAACTAATCTATTTGTTTAGTGCTATACCAATCAGACTCCCAAAAAACTATTTTAATGACCTAGAAAAAAATAACAACAAAATTCATATGGAAAAACAAAAGGTCAAGAATTTCAAGGGAATTAATGAAAAAAAAAATCAAATGGAGGTGGCTTAGCTGGATCAGATCTAAAATTATATATAGAACAGCAGTTACCAAAACCATTTGGTATTGGCTAAGGAATAGATTAGTTAATCAGTGGAATAGGTTAGGTTCAAAGGACAAAACAGCCAATAACTGTAATTATCTAGTGTTTGACAAACCCAAAGACCCCAGCTTTTGGGATAAGAACTTACTGTTTGACAAAAATTGCTGGGAAAATTGGAAACTAATATGGCAGAAACTAGGCATTCATCCACACTTACCACCATACACCAAGATAAGGTCAAAATGGGTTCATGACCTAGGCATAAAGAATGAGATTATAAATAAATTAGAGGAACACAGAATAGTTTACCTCTTAGACCTGTGGAAGAGGAAGGAATTTATGACCAAAGAAGAATTAGAGATCATTACTGATCACAAAATAGAAAATTTTGATTATACCAAACTGAAAAGTTTTTGTACAAACAAAACTAATTCAGATAAGATTAGAAGGTAAGCAATAAACTGGAAAAATATTTTTACAGTCAAAGGTTCTGATAAAGGACTCATTTCCAAAATATATAGAGAATTGACTCTAATTTATAAGAAATCAAGCCATTCTCCAATTGATAAATGGTCAAAGGATATGAACAAACAATTCTCAGATGAAGAAATTGAAACTATTTCTAGATATATGAAAAGATGCTCCAAGTCATTATTAATCAGAGAAATGCAAATTAAGACAACTCTGAGATACCACTTCACACCTGTCAGACTGGCTAAAATGACAGGGAAAGATAATGCGGAATGTTGGAGGGGATGTGGGAAAACAGGGACACTAATACATTGTTGGTGGAATTGTGAATACATCCAACCATTCTGGAGAGCAATTTGGAACTATGCTCAAAAAGTTATCAAATTGTGCATACCCTTTGATCCAGCAGTGTTACTATTGGGCTTATATCCCAAAGAGATCATAAAGAAGGGAAAGGGACCTGTATGTGCATAATGTTTGTGGCAGCCATCTTTGTAGTGACCAGAAACTTGAAACTGAGTGGATGCCCATCAGTTGGAGAATGGCTGAATAAATTGTGGTATATGAATATTATGGAATATTATTGTTCTGTAAGAAATGACCAACAGGATGATTTCAGAAAGGCCTGGAGAGACTTACACGAACTGATGCTGAGCGAAACAAGTAGGGCCAGGAGATCATTATATACTTCAACAACAATACTATATGATGACCAATTCTGATGGATCTGGCCATCCTCAGCAATGAGATCAACCAAATCATTTCCAATGGAGCAGTAATGAACTGAACCAGCTATGACCAGAGGAAGAACTCTGGGAGATGACTAAAAACCATTATATTGAATTCCCAATCCCTATATTTTTGTCCACTTGAATTTTTTATTTCCTTCACAGGCTAATTGTACAATATTTCAGAGTCTGATTCTTTTTGTACAGCAAAATAACAGTTTGATCATGTATACTTATTGTGTATCTAATTTATATTTTAATATATTTAACATCTACTGGTCATCCTGCCATCTGGGGGAGGGGGTGGGGGAAAGGGAGGGGAAAAATTGGAACAAGAGGTTTGGCAATTGTCAATGCTGTAAAGTTATCCATACAAATAACCTGTAAATAAAAGGCTATTAAATTTTTTTTAAAAATTAATTTGCATTTCTCCATTCAATAGCAATTTAGAACATTTTTTTCATATGACTATAAAGGGCTTTAATTTCTTCACCTGAAAATTGTTCATATCCTTTGATATTTATCAATTGGGGAATGATTTGTATTCTCAAAAATTTTACACAGTTTTTAAAATATATTTTAGAAATGAGACCTTTATCAGAAACACTGATTGTAAAGATTTTCCCCAGCTTTTCACCTTTCTATGCCACTTTAAATTTTGCAATGTTTTACATATATATTTCATAGAAATATGAAAAATATATACATATATAATTTTGTATAAAATATGAGAATTCATAAGATAAATATGTTTATACATATACATATATAAACACATATATTTCATTTATATATTTTTAATGTTATTTCACCTATATTTCACTTATATATTCACATTATTTCACATATATTTCATGTGTTTACACACAGAGAAATATTCCATTTGTTACTCATAGTGCTTTTGTAAAGGATATCACTTTTTTTAAAGATGGGGAAAATTGATGCACAGAGAAGAGAAATTAATAATTTGTCTTTGATTCACATAACCACTGTGGTTATATTCGTATACAGTGTATGTATTTTGTAAGTACACAGGGTGTTTTTTTTTTCTTGTTGTTTGTTTGTTTTTTAACATGTTGTCTCCCCCATTAGAATGTGAGTTTTTTAAGGACAGGATCCATTTTTGCTTTTCTTTCTCAGTTCTTTCTTGTCCCAGTGATAAGAATATAACAAAATTTTAATAAATGGTTAAGGCAGAATTAAATAAATTAAGGCAGAATTAAAACCCAGATATTAATACCTCAAAGTCCAGATCTTTATCCATAACCTTGTATTGTTTTTTAGATAAGATACCTTAGATGAAAAGGTGTAAAACAAGACTGAGAGATCTAATGAAGGAAGGAAGGAAGGGAAAAAGAAAGGAAGGGAAGGGAAGGGAAGGAAGGAAGGAAGGAAGGAAGAAAGAAAGGAAGGAAAGCAAAAAGGTTTTAACTAAAACAATTCTATAAGTAATAATGAATGGATGGGAAAATCTTGGTGAAGCAAGTCCAATACAGTTAAATGAAATGCTTTTTTTTTTTTTAGTGGACAAATATACCTTGTTCTCTGAATAACTTCACAATTTCGACAGAATTGAATCCCTGAACATCTATCTTTATTGAATAACTGTAAATCTATATCATTTCCCAATGGAAAATGTGGGGTGAAATAATAAGGTAATAAAGAAAAATTTGAGAGAGGATGAGAGTCCAGTCTTTTCTTGCTAGCTACAGGATCTTAGGTAAATCCTTTAGTCTTTCCACACAGAGTTGTTATACCTATAATATGGAAGATACCTATCTTAAGATTCTCTAACTCTAACATCCTTCTCTACATATCTGAGTCTGTCCCATGCAAATGATCCGAAAAACAAGATCTGTTGACTTCTTTTAAAAGTATAAGGCTTTTAATTCAGAAGAAAATGTAAGAAATAGGATTTTTAAAGTCTATCCATACAAATTTTATCTCATTTGCCACAGAAAATTTACTCTGGTCTCATGAATGCCTCTAAGTATATATATGGAATAATTGGAATTTATGATATTTTAAAGAGTACAGCCTGGTAAGAATCAGTTTTTTCTCTTTCATAGTGACATGCACTTAATTATTTCTTACTGAAAAAAGCTTCCCTTTTAATAAGTTTTCCATATTCCCTAAAGAATCCTTTTGTCCTTCTCATCTCCTCTGCTATTTGTCAAGCATACTGGTAGGCCCACAGATGATGAAATGGAAAGAAAAAACAAAAACAAAAGCAGAAAGAAATAGCAGCTTGGAAGAATAGCAGAGTAGTTAGGCCTGTGTGTGTGTGTATTTTGTGTGTGTGTGTGTGTGTGTGTGTGTGTGTGTGTGTGTTGTAAGTAATGGTTGAAAAGGGTGTGTAGGTATTTGTGTGACTGGTAGATACTTTGATATAATTGGTGGGCCTTTTGGAAAGGTATTAGATTCATATTATTCTGCTTCAATTTGCTATAAACTCCAGTTTGATGTACCTCATTCAAACTGATATCAAAGAAATGCTTGATTTTATTTGAAATATGCTTTTCCTAATTGCTTTTCTGGGTGGCAAATCTTTTGTCTCTACTTGGTAGCTTTTTCTGTGATTAAATACTTGTGGGCCAGATCTGCTACTCTAAGCCATCCAAAGGAAAATGGCTGCCCAATCCCTTAAAAATTTCTCCAGTACCCTTAATATATGGGACTAATAAAACCTACCATGCCTTGTCATCTTGGTTATTCAAATGAATGTCTATGAATAGTGGAGCAGACACTTGGAGAAAAAGAAATTTCATCCTATTGGAATTCCCTGATGACCAATTCTAGATTTTTTTAAAACATTTTTCTAGTTTGGACAATTTTATGAGAAGCAAGAGCTGTCATTTATAATAGAGAAAAGAAAATCATTATCTCTTGAGAGCCACAGATACCTGAGATCTATTAATTCTATAGGCATCATTTTAACTCAATCACAAAATCATCACAAAGCCAAATAATTAAGAAATATTAGTTTTTAAAATAAGAATCTAAGATTCTAAAATACCTTCCTATCATAGGGTAATATACTCATAATATCATTGAATGATTAATAAAACAAATTGAAATTTATAAAGTTCATTACCTATATTTATTTATTTGAATCTTACAATAAGCCAAGGAGGTATCATAGGACTTTAAAATTCTTCAAGTATCATAAAATCTTGGATCTGTAATTAAGGGAACTTTAGCATTATTTTTTTCACTTTGCAGATGAAAAATTGAGGCATCAAGTATTGACATAATTTGGCCAAGGTTATGGATAATAAGTAGCAAAGTTGGTATTCAAAAGAGGTTCTTTGACTCCAAATCTAGTTCTTTTCAACAGTATTCCATACCCATTTAGAAGATGAAAGCCCAAGAATTGGAAAAGTTGACTGACCCATGGTCATAAAGCTAGTAAAGGAAAGGAGTAAGATTTCAACCAGGCTTCATTGGTTCAAAGTTCAATTCTATGAATACATGCATATAAATTAAGTGCAGGAAAAAAAACTGTAGAGATCACTTTTTTCAGTATTCCAATTTTATGCATCAGAAACATAGAGATTCAAAAGGTTAAATGACTTGCCCAAATCCTTACAATTAGTAACTAGCTAAAAGATGGTTAAAGATAAGTTTTATGCTTTTAGCTAAGCCTTTTAGTTATTACTTTTTCCTCCATATCTTATTATCTAGTAACTTCAATTTGTACATTTTTTTCCTTTTTAGCCTCAAATAGTATTATTTTCAAAGTCAAAGAATATGAATCCAATGGCTCCAACACTTAATGTGGCCTTAAAATGCTTAATAGACTTCAATTTCCTCCTTTGCACAATAAGATCTCTGAGACCCTTTTCAGCTCAAAATAAAAGATACTGTTTTAGTATCTTTTCAAAAGATACTTTTCTTCAGAAAAGATTCAATTTCTATAACTTATAAAGGAAGTCCAGGATAGAAAATCCTTACATAATGGAGAGTTGTCTTAATCTGAAACTTAAAATGCAAATTAAATTTTCTCCAATTATAAGCAAAAATCTCTATCTCTTTTTGTTTGTCCAAATGATTTTTACTATATGTTTGATTCTCTATGGAATTTCAAATTAATTTCTATGGCTGATTAGGTATTTTCTACTCTAATATCCATTCATTGCCACAAAATCAATTGGATTTAGTTATTAAGGTATCTGAAATGATCAAATTGCAGGCATAACTGATTCATTTATTTTGGGTTTAGAGAAAAGTGAATGGTGAATGGTACGATTGGTGAAGTGAGTGACAATTATCACCAAAATAATAATAATAATAATAAATTAAACAGAAAAAATAAGACAAAAATAGATGTTTCAAGAATTGATTGAATTGACAGGAAATATATATGTGTAAGTATACACCTATATTTTTACATATAAATATATGTGTACATATGCACATATGTATATATGGAGAGAAAGAAATGTATGTGTATTTTTGTGTGTGTGTGGGAGGAGCTCTAAAATAAAGTCATAAAGTCATAAACTCATAAACCTTTGTTGTATGGCACAAAGGAGGGAATGAAGTTCATAATTCATGGAAAGCATTCTAGCAAAACAATAATGAATTATGGGAAATTGGAAAGTACTTTTTATGTATAGGAATGATCTCCTTCAGGACAGGAATAATTTCCTTTTTGTCTTTGCATCTCCAGTGTATATCACAATGAATTTCTCATGTTCTCCTCTATTGAACTAGAATAATGATATCACTGATACCCTAACAATGCAACTATTCAAATTACAAATTTTTGTGAAATTTCTTTTTATTTTCTTTATAGAGGCTGAGAACTGACCAGTGATTTCATTAATATAAGGAATTCATCCCTGAGATGACTCTTTTGATTAATCAAATTGGATATCTCTATGAGAGAATCCTATATATACTATATATATTGACTAGACGTACTGAAAGATTAGTGACTGGTCCAAAACCACATCCACATTTTTTCAGGGATAAGAATTAAATTCAGTCCTTCATGGCTTGATGATAACTTTTCTTGCATTTTGCCATTAAATATATTTATAGAAAATTAATTTTGTGACAAAAATTATACTACAGAGCAGTGGTATCCAATTCTCTTTGATAATAAAAATTAAGGAAGAAAAAAATACACATTTTTGTCCTACAATGTATACTTAATTATAAGTTAAATGTATATTTATTCAATTATAAATTATACTATGGTAATACTATATTGTTAATTGTGTACATTGTAAAACTTACACAAAAACAGAAACCAAAAACAAGATAAAAATGAAATCTTTTTTTTTTGTTTCTATTTATTTTATTTTCCTCCATTACACATAAAAACAATGTTAACATTGTTTTTAAATTTTGAGTTCCAAATTCTCTCCCTTCTTCCTCTTCCCTTTCTAGAGAAGACAAGCAATTTACTCTATAAAAATATATATATATAAACATGTGCTGTCATACAAAATATATTTCCATATTAGCCATATTGCAAAAGAAAATAATAAATAAGAAAAATAAATAAAGCTTTAAAAATGTAGTCTTTGATCTGCATCTAGACTCCATCAGTTCTTTCCATGGAGGTTAGATAGCACTTTTCAGTATAAATCCTTTGGACTTGTCTTGTATTATTTTATTGCTCAGAATAGCCAAATTATTCAGAGTTGATCATCATTCAGAGTTGTTACTAATGTGTAAAGTATTTTTCTGCTTCTGCTCAATTCACTTTGTAACAGTTCATATGTCTTCCCAGACTTTTCTGAAAGCGCCATGTTCATTATTTCCTGTAGCACAATATTATTCCATCATAATCATATACCACAACTTGTTCAGCTATTCCCCAACTGATGGTCATCCCCTCAAATGCAGTACTTTACTACCACAAAGAGAGCTGCTATAAATACAAATGTATATTTTATACAAATAGGTCTTTCCCCTTTTTTTCTGTGATCTCTTTGAGATACAAAGTAGTGACATTACTGGGTCAAAGGATCTAAACACTCTTGTAGTCCTTCGGGCATAGTTACAAATTGTTCCCCAGAATGGTTAGATCAATTTACAAGTCCACCAACAGTTTATTTAGTGTCACAATTATTCCAAATTCCTTCCAACATTTATTATTTTCTTTTTCTGTCATATTAACAAATCTAATTATATGAGGTGATATCTTAGAATTGTTTTAATTTAAACTTCGCTAATCATTAATCATTTAGAGCATTTTTTCTTATAACTATAAATAGCTTTGATTTATTCTTCTGAAAAATTCTTGTTCATATTCTTTGATCATTTATCAATTGAGATTTGCATATTCTTTTAAATCCAATTCTCTATATATTTGATAAGTGAGACTTTTACTGAAGAAAATTTGTAATAAATTTTTACCAATTCTGAATCATACTTTATCCAGAATATACTTAAACCTGAAGTTTGTGGAATCATTTTGTTTTGTTTTACAAAATAATTTTTATTCTGAACTTATACAAAAAATCAGTTATTTCCATGTATAAGTCAAAAAATAAGATTTCATATAAAACTATAAATCTCCAAGTCATGACATTTACCTTTTTTAAAGTATATAATAAACTACAGCTTATCCAGTAGCTTGTTTGTTACTGCTTCCTTCTGAATTACTTTATTCCCCAAATATGTTTTTTTTGCATGTTCAAAAAACACTTCTACTACAAAAACTACTACTACAGATAGGCTACTTCTAACTCCCCTATCAATCCTCCTATCAATTAAAATGAGATCATTAAACACTATTTTAACAAGTAATCAAATGAAAGCAAAATAAAAAGATACATTTTCATCAGGGTCTTTTCCATACATTAAAATTGTCATCTCTTTTCCAGGAGTTGGTTAACAGACTTCAAGAAAGACTCTCAGGAGATGTAACTGGTTATTTCTTTGATCAAAGTTTTTTTAAGTATTGCAAAATTATTTTTATTTAAAATGTTTTTGTCCCAATATAACTAGTCCTTGTGGTTCTTCTTGCTTCATTCTGCATCAGTTCATATTTCCATTAATCTTCTCAGATCATTTCTTATTATTTCTGATGATATGGTAATAGATCATCATATTCACACAGTATATTTTATTCAACCAGTCCTTAAATAAGGGGCATGTATTTATATTCCAATTCTCTGCTTTATTTTCTCGATTTTGTTATGACAACTTTAGGATTGGAAAATATATTTTGCTTTCATATTTCCTCTGCAAGATTATTATCTTTTTAATGTCCCTTAGCAACATATTTGTATTCTTCTTAACAGTTCTACAACAAACAATGTGTGTCTAATTTTTTATTGCTCATCTTAAATAAGAGTGAGGAGGTTTATCTTGTGCTTGTTTTCCTCATGCTTTCCTACATGTTTTTATATTATTTTTATTAGTAAAATTTTTTATTTACAAAGCATATGTATGCCTAATTTTTCCAACATTGATCCTCGCATAACCTTTTCTTCCAAATTTTTCCTTCCTTCTCCCCATCCTCTCCCCTAGCTGGCAGGTAGGCCAATACATGTTAAATATGTTGAAATACATGTTAAATACAATATATGTATGCATATTTATACAGTTATCTTGTTGCACAAGAAAAATCAGATCAAGAAGGAAGAACAACTGAGAAGGAAAACAAAATGCAAGCAAAGAATAATAGAGAGAGTGAGAATGCTATTCCACACTCTGTTCCCATGTTTCATTCTCTGGGTGTGGATGGCTCCCTTCATCACTGCACAAGTGGAACTTGTTTGAATCACCTCAATGTTGAAGAGAGCCATGTCCATCAGAATTGATCATCATATAATCTTGTTGCCATGAACAGTGATTTCCTGGTTCTGCTCATTTCACTTAGCATCAGTTCATGTAAGTCTTTCCAGGCCTTTTTGAAATCATCCTGCTGATCATTTCTTTAGAACAATAGTATTCAAGAGCATTCGTATATCATAATTTATTCATCCAGTCTCTAATTGATGGACATCCACTCAGTTTCCAGTTTCTTGCCACTACAAAGAGGGCTGCCACAAACATTTTTGCACATGTGGATCCCTTTCCCTTCTTTAAAATCTCTTTGGGATATAATAGCAGTAGAAACACTGCTGGATTAAAGGGTAGGAACAGTTTGATAACTTTTTGAGCATAGTTCCAAAATGCTCTCCAGAATGGTTGGATCTGTTCACAGTTTCACCATTGTTGGTGATATCAGTGTCCCAGTTTTCTGATATCCCTCCAACATTCTTCACTATCTTTTTCTGTCACCTTAGCCAATATGACATATAGTGTATCTCAGAGATAACATAATTTGCATTTCTCTGATAAGTAGTGATTTTTTTCATGTGGCTATAAATAGTTTCAATTTCTTCATCTGAAAATTGTCTGTTCATATCCTTTGACCAATTGAAGAATGGATTAAACTATTATAAATTTGAGTCAATCCCCTATATATTTTAGAAAGGAGGCCTTTATCAGATCATTTGGGTATAAAAAAAAGTTTTCCCAGTTTATTGCTTCCCTTCTAATCTTGTCTGCATTAGTTGTTTATACAAAAACTTTTTAACTTAATATAATCAAAATCATCTAATTTATGATTAATAATGATTTCTAGTTCTTCTTTGGTCACAAATTCTTTCCTCCTCCACAAATCTGAGATGTAAACTATCCTATGATCTTCTAATTTATTTGTAATATTATTTTTTATGTCTAAATCATGAACCCATTTTGACCTGATCTTGGTGTATGGTGTTAGGTGTGGGTCTATGCCTACTTTCTGCCATACTAGTTTCCAATTTTCCCAACAGTTTTTGTCAAATAGGGAATTCTTATCCCAAAAGGTGGGGCCTTTGGGTTTGTCAAATAATAGATTGTTATAGCCAGTGGCTATTTTGTTCTGTGAACCTAAGCTATTCCAGTGATCAACTTCTCTATTTCTTAGCCAGTATCAAATGGTTTTGAGGACTACTGATTTATAATATATTTTTAGATCTGGTACAGCTAGGTTACCTTCATTTGCTTTTCTCTTCATTAATTCCTGTGAATTCTTGATCTTGTGTTCTTTCAGATTAATTTTGTTGTTATTTTTTCTAGTTCAGTAAAATAGTTTCTTCTGAATTTGATTTGGTATAGCTCTAAATAAATAGATTAGTTTAGGGAATATTGTCATCTTTGCTATATTTGCTCAACCTATCCACAAGCACTTGAGATTTTTCCAATTGCTTAGATCTGATTTATTTGTGTGGAAAGTGTTTTGTCATTTTGCTTATATAGTTCCTAACTTTCCCTTGGCAGATAAATTCCAAAATATTTTATATTATCAAGAGTTATTTTAAATGGAATTTCTCTTCATATCTCTTGCTGTTGGATTTTCTTAGTAATGTATAAGAATGCTGATGATTTATGTGGATTTATTTTGTATCCTGCAACTGTGCTAACATTATGGTTTATTTCTAATAGTTATTAGTTGAGCTATAATTTGGTTTCCTCAATTCCTACTCTAATTCCTTTAATCTCTTTTTCTTCTCTTATTGCCAAGGCTAGCATTTCTAATACAATATTGAATATTGGTGATAGTGGGTAACCTTGTTTTATCCCTGATGTTATTAGAAATGGTTCTATTTTATCTCCATTACATATCATGCTTGCTGATAGTTTTAAATAGACCTATTGCCTATTTTAAGGAAAAGTCCATTTATTCCTATACTCTCTAGTGTTTTTTTTTTTAATATGAATGGGTATTATATTTTATCAAATGTTTTTTTCTGTATCTATTGAGATAATCATATGCTTTTTGTTAATTTGGTTATTGATATAGTTAATTTTCCTAATAATTTTCATAATATTGAACAAGCCCTGCATTCCTCATAGAAATCCTACTTGGTCATAGTGTATTTTCCTGGGGATGTTTTTCTGTAATCTCTTTGGTATTTTTTACTTAAGATTTTATATATATATTGCTCTGCTTTAAATGTGTTTCTTATAAATAAAACATTGTAGGATTCTAGCTTTTAATCCAGTCTGCTATCCACCTATGTTTTATGGGAAAGTTCACCCCATTCATATTTACTGTTAAAACTACTAATTCTATATTTTCTGTTATCTTGTTAACCCCAAGTTATACTTTTGTCTTTCCTTTTCCCCTTTCCCTTCTCACCTCTATTTTACTTATGAGTACTACTTGCCTCAAGCAGTCCTCCCCCTTTAGAGACCCTCCCACTTTCTTATACCTTTCCCCTACTATTTCTTCTTTCCCTTCTATTTAGCCTACCCCTTTCCTTTTCACCTTTCCCTTCCCACTTTTCTATAAGATGAGAGATGGTTCTCAGTGAAACCAAATATGTTAGATCATTCTTTCTTTGGGGCAAATCTGATGAAAGTAAGATTCACACAATATTAATCACCCTCCCTTCTTTCTCTCAGCTATAATATGTTTTCTTTGCCTCTTCCTGAGATGTAATTTCCCTCATTTTACCTGCTCTTCCCCCTTTTTTTCTATTACAATCTCCCTTCCATCTCTATTTTTTTAAAATATTATAACAGTAAAATCAGATTATACATATACTCTCAATATATACCCATAACAGAAATACAGTTCCTAAGAGTTTTTTTTTTTCCTTTTTACCTTTTTATGTTTCTCTCAAGCTCTAAATTTGGAGTTATTTTTTTGTTTGTTTGTTTAGCTCTGGTCTTTTCATCAAAAATAAATGGAATTCACCAATTTCATTGAATGTCAATCTTCTTCCCTGAAAGAAATTCTAAGTTTAGTAAGTAATTTATTATTGCTTGCATTCCAAATTCCTTAGCATTTCAGAAATTCAGATTCCAGGCCTTTCATCCTTTAAAGTAGAAGCCGCTAGGTTCTTAGTATTCCTTATTGTAAATCCTTGTTATTTGAATTGTTTCTTCCTGGCTGCTTGTAATATTTTTTCCTTGGTCTGATAATTCTCAAATTTAGCCAAGATATTCCTTGGGGTTTTAATTTTGGGGTCTCTTTCAGGAGGCATTCAGTAAATTCTTCCAATGGTCATTTTATGTTCTGATTCTATTGATATCTGGGCAGTTCTCTTTGATGATTTCCTAAAAGATATTTTTTTTTTTATATGATTTGGGGAAAATAATCTTAGATGTCTTCCTAGATTATTTTTTTTTTTTTTTTCTTGTATTTTAATTTTTTTATGTTTTTTCCTTTTTTTTCTTCCATTCTTTTGTTATTTTCTTCGTTTCCATTTTTTTTCTGAATTTTTTTTTTTTTCATTTACTTTTTTTTTCTTTTTTTTTGCCTTAATTTTAAAGGTTTTTTGGAATTTTTTTCCATTTCCAAATTCTGTTTTAAAATTTTTTTCCTTTTCTTTTCCAATTTTGGTTTTCTGGAGTTTTTTTTTTTCCGTTTATCAAACCTTTTTTCTTTCTTTCTTTCTTTTTAATTTAAAAGCCTTTTTTAAGGTTAATGAGGGAATTTGGATTGACAATTGAAATCTTGTTAATTTTCCCTCTTTCCCCACCCTCCCCAATGGAGGTGACCAGTAGATTTAAAATTTAAAATATAAATTTACACATAAGATCTGCCCCTTTTTTCTGTTCAAAAAATCAGCTCTGAAATCTTCCTGTGGAAATCAAAAAATCAAAAATATAGGGTTAAATTCAATTTTTCTTTCCTTCCCATTTTTTTCCACTCTCTTTAGATTACTTTTAAATTTTTTGACCTTGTGAGGAGCCAGGTTAAGAATTGGCTCTAATATTTGTTAGTTAAGACCTTTCGGGCTTGACTGCATAGTTTAAAAGTTGGTTTTTGAAAGGGTTTTTTCAAAGAAAAAATTTTTTTCATTTCCTTTTCCCACCCTAACCCTTTGGGTTTTTTTTCAAATTTTATTAAATTTTTCTTCCCAAATTTTCACCTTGGAATTAAATGGAGAATTATTATTTTAAACAAAAAAATTCCCCTTCTTCTTTTTTTTTACCAAAAGTATATTTAAAAATTTTCTTTTTTAATTTTTACCTTTTCTTTCCTTCTCTATGTACTCTTTTTGTTGTTTAATCTGTTCAATCCCCTTTGAATTCATTGAATTTCTTCTCCCACTGTTAGAAAGTTATCTCTATATCATCTCACAACTCCTTCTATTTATTAGAATAGATTAGCATAAATAAGTTTCTCTTGTGTTTTACCTTTGTAATTCAGCATTTTTTTCCATCATTAAACATCCACTTCTCTCCAACTCTCCTCCCTCAAGTAAAATTATATTCAATTTGTGGAGTGAACTTTTAGTTATAAGCTGATATTTCTTGCCTTTTGCAATATTATGTTACTAGATTTCCTCTTATTTTTGGTAGTAGTTGCAAATTTTTTTGTGATCCCAATTGTGGTTCTTTGGCACTTGTATTCCTTTCTGGCTGCTTGCACTATTTTTTTTTTTTTTTTTTTTGAGGTGGAAGTTCCAGATTATGGTTATCACATTTTGGGGTATTATCTTCTTGCTAAAGTATCTTTCAGAAAGTCATCAATGTAATTTTTTTCTATGTTTACTTTACCCTCTGGTATTAATAAATCTGTATACTTATCATTTGTGATTTATTGAAATGTAATATCTGGGATTTTTAATAATTATTTTCATGAAGATAAATGATTCCATAATTACCTAACTTTGAACTATTTTCTAAGCCAATTGTTTGATAGTGTGTTATTTAAATGTTTTTTTTATTTTTAAGTAATTTGATTTTGTTCTAATGTTTTATATAATCTCCTGAAGTAATTCATTTTTGCTTGGGATATTCTCATTTTGAGGATACCATAACTTAATAAGGTTAGATACTTTCTATTTTTAAGCTACTTAAAATATTCTTCTTAATATTTTCCTCAAAAGCTTTTATTTTTTAGCTCTTGTATTATTCCATATAGATATTCATATAGTCCTTTTAAAATATTTTATTTTTAAATAATGGGGATTTTTTGTTTTCAAAATATATGCAGAGATTTTTTTAGCATTCACTCTTGCAAAAGCTTGTGTTAAATTTTTTTTTCTCCCTCCCTTTTCCCCACTTCCTTCCATAAACAGTAATTAAGTATATATAATCTATGGAAAATATATTTTCCCTTTAAGTATCTACTTGAATTACTGTGGAATTACTTTCTACTAAGTTTCATTTGGGGTCATCTATGGTTTGTTTCTTCTTTGGGTCACTTAATTATTTACTTTTACTTCCTAATCTAATAGGTTGTATCATGTTCTACTTTCCCTTCTCTTCTGTTTTTAAGTCCATTCTGCTTGGTTTTGAGTTGGGACCCTTTGGTTCTTTAAGTGAGCTGAATGCTTTAAGGTTAGACCACTTGTATCTTTTAGGATGGTTTTTACAGGATCTTCATTGACACAGAAAAAAAGGCTAGTGAACCTGCATCCTTTGGCCTCAGATGTTGGCATGATCACACTGGTTGTCACCACTTCTGATGACTTTAAAAGTAATAATTGTGAATTGCTGACTACTTAAGGGGTTATCTGAGGGCAGATCATGTCCTTTATAGGTTGCTTATGTCTATACTCAGTGTTCAATCACATTGAGGGGCTACCAAATATTTTTTCTCTATTAGTACTGGCTTTAAGGATGTCTCCCTTACCTATTGCCTGTAGACATCTATATGAAATTTTGTGCAGTTCTGGAATAACAAAAGCATTAATTGTACTTTGTCATTTTTTATCATTGATACTGTCATTAGGAATTTTCTGTGGTTGTTATAATTAGAGCTAGGTAGCCTTTCAGTCAGCATCTTGGCCAGAAGTCAGGAAAACCATCTTGTTACTGATGTGGAAGATGGATTCAAGAAGGGAGAGCTTAATTAAAAGGTTATTACAGTAATGTGAGTGACAGGTGATGAAGGCCTGAAATAAGATGTAGTCTATGTGAATAGTAAATATGGGGTGGGTGGGAGAAAAAGGTGGAAAGGATATGATTTGGAAGCTAATTAAATATGTGGGGTGAAGAAAAATGAGACCTTAAAGATATCTATGAAGTTGGGAACCTGGGAATTTAAAATGATTGCAGTGCACACAACAGTAGTAGGGCAGTTTGAAGAGGTATTTTTTGGAGATGGATAATATAATGACATCTACAACCTATATGTGCCTACTCAAACTATATAGTTTATTCAATCCTAATTAAAACAAAAGGGTAAGAGGGTAAGGCTGATATTCAATAGTCACTGTCCCTGAATACAAAGCACACACTACAAACATATTGCTGTTTCAGCAATAAGATTATCTTGGAGTGATAACAAGGAGGATGAAGTGGAAAGTCTTTTACTTTAGGTATCTGCTTAAAATTCCATTATAATTGTCCTCAGTGGCCAAATATTAACACCAAAGATGATGGTGTGGGGGGGGGTGGTGGTGGAGGTGGGGGGGTTGATTATTTTCAAAGTAGAGGAAATCTGAATGAGGAACTATAGGTGATTGAGGGTTTGTGATTGTGATGGATGGAGGCCATGTGACTAACTACAGTGAAGAATATTGGATGTAATTGATCCTCCAATACTCTAATTGGTTTGTCATTTCACCACAAATTTTTGTCGGGCCACATTCTCCAAAGGGATATGAAGACAAATAATATAGAGGAAAGTGAAAATGAGAACAGTTATATTATTAACTAGATTGATGCTATCTTACAAAATAGCTGGTATTAAGTTTAACTGGACCAATAAAAAGTTCCAAATTATTTTCATATAAAATATTTATTTCTAGGAAAGAAAGGAATTATGATAGTTTGAAGGCTGATTTTAGATTTAGAGTTAAGAAAACCAACATTCAAGACTCACCTTTGATAATGTGTGATATTGGGCAAATCATCTTTCTAGCAATATACAATGCAGAAAGAGTATTAGCAGACAAAGTTCCTTTACTAGAACTAACTATTCCAGTAAATTGTTTGTCCAGTACAAAACAAAATAAGGTACTAGTTGGGAGGTGGGGTCAATCTTTAAGTCATAAAAACCTGAATTCAAATATTTGTTCTGCTATATAATAACTATGACAAAGAAAAAAATCACTTAAGTTTTCAATATCCCATTTAACTCTCCCAAACAATCTGCATTGGTACTAGGAACATCTGTAGTAGGAGTTCCATATACTGACAAAATCACAAATAGATCTTACTCCTCTCCTGTCCGAAGACACACACACATATATATATATGTGTGTGTGTGTGTGTGTGTGCCTCATGTTTACATATTTAGTCTGAGAAAAAGAAACCATATTTTAATAATGAGTGGCTTTAAATTTTATTAACATATTACTTAGCTTATAAGTAATGGTAAGAATAATTAGAAGATAAGATAGGAGAGTAAAAATGATGGGCAACTGGTTCAATGAATAAGTAATATTCCTGAGTGGTTAAGTAGCACTTTACAATATAAATGCCTCTTCTCAAAACATCCTGTGTGATTAGTAGCATAAATATTATTAATCCATTTTTTAGATGAGTAAACAGGCTCAATTGCTGAAGATCACATACCTAAAATGAGAAAGATCTGGGACTCACTGGTAATACCAAAGTAATTTCTCTTTCTATCACATCCTGGTTCCAGTTTATTTTCTTAATTTTGCCAAGATTTAAGATGGGAAAGCTACTTGTTCTGATTTGTTATAAATGTAGCCCATAGGGAGAATGGAAGAGCTATATACTATGAAATCTATCCCCCTTCAATTCATACTTGCTCAGATTCTGTCTAAAGCATATTCTTTGTATCAGAACATCAAAGATAACTGGGCATCATAGTTCAATCATTCTTTGAAATGCTTTCTTTATAGTTCAGGGGTCACATTCACAAGATCCAACAGAGATGGAAATGAAAAGTCAGTTCTAAGAAAAGAGGTCAAAAATGTTAAGTACTTGAGGCCACAAAAGCATCCCCAAAAGGGATTTCTTAACAAGGTTCAGAGTTTAGGGAGACAGGATGTCACAAGGCAAGCAACAGAATAACCTTAATCAAAAACATTCCCTGGAGCAGACCATGTTCCTTTTCACTAACTTGATCTCAAATTTCACATTTGTAACTATTGTCAAGAATACATTTTTTGAACAAAGAATGGAATTTTTTTCCCCTTTCAAATTTCACTTACCTAGGGCTCACTTACATGTAAGAATATCATTTATATGCTTTATCAGTATTAACTAAGCCTAACTTCAAATCCTTTGAGCTCTCCATGGTACCTAACTACATCAGAATCTCACATCAGATGACAATACTGTAGAGCTAAATTACAAAAAGGTCTTTCTATTGTTCCCTGAACCAAAACCATCATCAACTTTAAAGTTTAAGATTTTGTTGAGGCATTTAATAAAGTGCTTGAAATGTGCTTGGCTTCACAAAATCCAGCAGGGCAATTTAGGTTAATTAATACGTGAATCATTTCTTGATGGCTGGGAATTAGAGGATATTATAAAAGACAATGAGAAAAGCAAGCTTGGCTCCTAAGGAATTAAAGGCATCCTTAAAACCTATGAAGGCTTTGATTTCATTTACAAGTGCCCTTGAAAAGGTATATAATTATTTAAATTTCAATAGGTATTAAGTTGTTATTTTGCTGAATTGTCTTAAGATGCCAGAAACAGATGGCAACAGTAATAGAATCAGAGTACTGGATCTGAAATGCACATTTGGTAATGGGAAGCATTAAATAAATCTTTTCAAGTTGGGAATGTGTGTTGATACACACACACACACACATATATATATATATATATAATTAAGGGTTTTGGATTTAAAGATCTCTAATGTGTGTGTGTGTGTGTGTGTGTGTGTTGAGAGAGAGATTTAATAAAGAGCTGAAAATGGGGACAATATTGCTGATGGTTAGTAGAACTGAAAAGTTTTAAAGTTAGTAACCATCTAACTCAACCTATACCACAAAATAAAGTCCATTATAACATAGCCTACACATAATCATCTGACTTCAGTTTGAAGAATTTCAAGATGGAGGAAGCCATATTCTCCCCAGGCAACCTATTTCACCTTTTTTTGCAACTGATTATAACTTGTTTACAGTCACATGTGTTCATGGTAAAGCCAGTATTAATCCCCCAGACTTCTGAATAATAGGCTATTCCCAACTTACAATACAACTCCTCTAATATTTTGGCTACAGTTTATCTAATAGTATAGAGTAGTAAGAACTACCTTTCTCTCCTCTAAAGAAAATAATTCCTTGAGGTAATGCATAGCCCCTGTCTCCTACTTCTAGATATTTTGGGAAATAATCCTAAGTGAATTGAAGAATTATGGTTATCTGCCTTTTGCATTGCTGTCTTTACATCAAAGGTTTTTAACTTAGAATTCATTGGAATTACTCTTAAGGAATTGTGAACTTTGATGGGAAAACTACATCTTTTTTTCAATAAGTTCAAACTGAAATTAATATTTTTTCTATTATTTTAGGGCATTGTTCTGAGGAGGGGTCCACACCAGATTTCCACAGAAGGCCATGGCATGCAAAAAGGGGGTGATAATTGCTATTCTTGACTGATGGGGAAATGTGTTATGATTTAACACCCTTCTGAGAACTTGGGAAGAAAGAATATAAAATTATGATGTGTTAACATAAGAAGCCATGACCAAGAGTATAAAGTATTAAAAACACAGTTAGAAAGAACTAGATTTAAATTTTGCATGCAGGTGTGACCTTGAGTAAATAAGTCATTTATTCTCTTTGAGCACCTGTTTCCTTATCTGTACAATGGAGGCTCATAGTGTCAATAATGCAATTGCTGCAAGGCTCAAATTAGATAATTATGCATTATTGCATGCCAGCTTGGAATTGAGCAAAGTCACATTTTTAAGATGTAAGGGGAACTGTTTCTCTAACTCCTTTGCAGACTTTTCTGTATCAGTCCATAGTGAGAAATTTGATGTAAAAAATGTTCTTCCTTAGTTTGGAAGAGTATTTCTTCTATAAAAAAGCACAAAAGTGCTTTTCTTCTGCTAGGCAAAAGCTAGGGAGTTTTGCATAAGAACTACTATAGATCCAAGATAAGGTTAAGTGACTCATGATATCTACTGAGACTAATTATAATCCAGAATATCAGGAAAGGGAAATGCAACAAGGGATCCATAACAATAAGATCAGAGAGGTAGAAATGGAAGACACTTTATACTTCATCTAATCTAACCTTTTCATTTCAGAAATAAGGAAACCTAGACAGATATGGAGAGGCTACATAATTTACATAAACTACTCTGTGTTTAACTACTCTGAATATATTTTTTATTTATTAACTTAGACTAATATATATTTGTTTTCTCCATTAAGTTCCTGTGGGGAGGGATACCTTCATCCTTTACATTTGAATTTCTAATACAATGTCTGATACTTAATGAATACTTACTGATTGATGGATAGATTTCCTAAGATGTCAGAGATAAATGTCAGAGGCAAGATTTGAGCCTAGTTTCTCTAACTGCAGAGTAAGTGTGTTTCCATTTGTGCCATTTTGCTTCTGCCATAAATGAATAAGCTCTGGACACCTCTCCTAAAAGTGTACAAAAAACACTGTAGGAGAGTTCAATTAATTGAAAATGTGCCCAATGGTAAGTATTTCTATTTCCCTTTGACTCTGACATACATTTTACTGTCTAGCATAAGCAAACCTGACCAAAATACTTTGAGTTTTGAGAGCCTTTGTGCCTAAATAAGGTGTAAACCCTAGAGACTCGATCATTCCAGGCACTGGAGTCCCCAGATAATATTCATGGGCAATGTAATAAGAATTCCTCTATAATCTACCCCACATGTCAGGTGAAAGTCTTTGACAATTCTGATAAGAGAATGAATTATCAAACAAAGAACAAGTAAAACATATTCTTGCTTTCCTTTTTTTTTTTTTTTTTAATGAAATAAATATTGAATGCCATCTGTGATATTAGTATTTGTAGAAAATTGTATTCTGGAACAACATTATTTTTTATTTCCCATTATTATTTTCCAGTCTTTACATTAAACAATGTTATTATTATCTTTTGTTCTTGATATTTTGTCTTTTTTCCTTTCTTTGTTTCCCCCAGAAATTACCAGAGTGTAAGCACACTTAATAGACATTTATTGACTGATTACTATTTTTAGTAGAATCTTCTCGTCACAAAGAAAACCAGTTACACAAAACAATGGACACTGACTCCATCTGTCAATATATGTGACTTTTCAAAAGCCTAAACCCTCATCCTTATATCTCTGCTGAAAAGAAAGAGGACACATTTCTTTTTAAACATCAAATATATTTTAAAATATAGATAGATATAGGTATAGATGTGACTAACTGTGCAGACTCTTTGATTTAGCTGTGTCTCTGCACAAAAAAAATCATAAAAGAGAGAAAAAGACATACAGGTACAAAAATGTTTGTAGCAGCCCTTTTTGCAGTGGCAAGGAACTGGAAATTCAGTGGATGTCCTCAGTTAGGGAATGGCTTGCATAAGTTATAGTCTATGAAAGTAATGAGATATTATTGTTCTATAAGAAATGATGAGCAGGCTGATTTTAGAAAAGCCTGGAAAGTCTTGCATGAATTGATGCTAAATGAAATGAGCAGAATCAAGAGAACTTTGTACATAGTAACAACAAGTGTATGTAATGATCAACTGTGACAGACTTAGCTTTTTTCACCACTGAGGTGATACAAGACAATTGCCATAGAATTGTGATAGAGAGTGTCACCTGCTTCCAGAGAGAGATCTATGGAAACTGAATATAGATCGAAACATAATATTTTTACCTTTTTTATTTGAGTTTCTTTTCCTTTCTCATGTTTTTTCCCCTTTGATCTTATTTTATTTATTTATTTATTGCTACTGAGAAATATCTTTAGAAAACTACATATATTTAACCTATATCAGATTGCTTGCTATCTTGGTTAAGAGAAGGAAGGGAGGGAGAGAAGTTTTGAACTTAAGGTTTTGCAAAGGTGAATGTTAAAAATTATCTTTGTAGGTATTTGGAAAAATGAAATACCATAAAAATTTCAACAACAACAACAACAACAACAACAACAACAAAAAACAAAAAACAAAAAAAACCTTTGATTTTCCTTTTCCTGATTATAAGAATATTATTGAAACTCTTCTTACACAAATTAAATCTGATCTAAACAAATTGAAAATATATGAATTGCTGATGGGTTGGTTGAACTAATATAATAAAAAGGATAATTCTACCTAAATTGGTCTGCTTATTCAGTGCCATATCAATCAAATTGCCAAAAGCTATTATACATAACAAGAAAAACTAATAACCATATTCATCTGGAAGAATCAAAATTTAAGAATATCAAGGGAATTAATGAAAAAAAAAATACAAAGGACAATGGTCTAGCAGTACTGGGCCTAAAACTACATTATGAAACAGCAAGTCATCAAAACCATTTAGTATTGATTAAGAAATAGAGTAGTAAATCAGTGGAATATGTTAGATACACATGGCACAATAATCAATGACTGGTAATCCAGCTTCTTGGATAAGAACTCACTAATTACAAAAATTACTGGGAAAACTGGAAAATAATATGCCATATACTCAGCATAGACCTAGTTCTCACATCCCAAACTGAAATAAGGTCAAAATGAGTGTATGATTTGGGCATAAAAGGTGATACCATAAACAAATTAGGAGAGCAAAGTTTAGTATACTTATCAGATCTTTGAAGAAAGCAAGAATTTATGACCAAACTAGCACTAGAGAACATAATGATATGTAAAATAAACAACTTTGATTACATTAAATTAAAAAGTTTCTACACAAATAAAACCAACACAAACAAGATTAAAAGGGAAGCACAATGCTGGGGGAAATGTTTACAACCAGTGTTTCTGATAAAGGCCTTATTTCTAACATATATAAAGAACAGTAACAAATTTATAACAATTCAAGTCACTCCCTAATTGATAAATGTTCAAAGAATATAAACAGACAATTTTCAGATGATGAAATTAAAGTCAGCAATAATCATTTGAATGCCTTAAATCACTATTGATTAGAGAAATGCATATTAAATAACTCTGAGGTACTACCTCATACCTCTCAGAAAGACTAAAAATGACAGGAAAAGATAATGATAAATGTTAGAGGGGATGCAATTCCAATAAAATTTAAACAGAAAATGCCATCTGCATCTAGAGAGAACTATGAAGAATGAATATAAATCAATAACATGCTATGTTCCCTTTTTTCCCCCTTTTTTCTTCTATTTGTTTTTTTTTTTTTCTCTCATATTTTTTCTCTTTTGTTCTGACTTTTCTCTCCCATCATGATTCAGGAAGAAATGTGTATTTAAAAAAAATGTACAACCAGAATGTTAATGTATAACCAGAAAAAAGAAAATATTAATAAAAAGTAACAAAAAACAAATCAATAGTATTGAAAAGTATTTAATATGCCTAAAACATGTATAGTTGAAAATATTGAACTTGGAGTCAGAGAAAACAGTTTTGAATTCAGTAAAAATATTTGAATTGTTTTCTCATTTGTAAAATAGAATTAGAATATATTTCCTCTAGAGCTAAATCTATAAGCCTATAATACCACTTTGGCCTCTTATAGTAAATTTAGCATTGGAGAAGTCACATCACTTCCCTATGTCTATTTCTCTGTGCTAAGTAACAGATCTTGAAGAAGGTACTTCAAGAAGTTGAATTAGATATTCATTAAGGTGTTCTAATTCTAAATCTATGGTCTTTTAATATCCTGATTTAAATCTACTCTTCATGTCTTTACTTTTGGGCCAGACAACTCATCTCTTGTAAATCTCATTTTTTTCTTTTTTTAATAATAGCTTTTTATTTTCAAAATACATGGAAGGATTGTTTTCAACATTCACTTCTGCAAAACTTTGTGTTCCAAATTTTCTCCTTCTCTTCTCCCCAACCCCTCCCCTAGCAGGAAGTAATCAAATATATAATAAACATGTGGAATTCTTCTATACATATTTCCACATTTATCGTGCAGCCCACAAAAAATCAGATCAAAAAGGAAGAAAAAACAACAAAAAAGGTGAAAATACTCTGTTGTGATCCACATTCAGTCCTCACAGTCCTCTTTCTGGATGCAGATGGCTCTCTCTATCACAAGTCTATTGGAATTGGCCTGAATTATCTCATTGTTAAAAAGAGCCAAGTCCATTAGAATTAATCATCACATAATTTTATTGCTATGTACAATGTTTTCTTGGTTCTACTCACTTCACTTATCATCAGTTCATGTAAGTCTCTTCAGGCCTTTCTAAAATCATTGTGCTAATTATTTCTTATAGAAAAATAATATTCCATTATATTAATACACCATAACTTATTTTGCCATTCCCCAACTGATGGACATCCATTCAGTTTCCAGTTCCTTGCCATAAAAATGGCTGCTACAAACAATTTGTGGGTTGTTTTCCCTTTTTTATGTTCTTTTTTGGATGCAGACCTAGTAGGGACACTGCTGGATCAATGGCATGCACACTTTAATATCCCTTTGGGCTTAATTGCAAATTGTCTTCCAGAATGGTTAGATTAGTTCACATGCCACCAATAATGTATTAGTGTCCCAGTTTTCCCACATCCCTTTCAACATTTAATATTATGTTTTCCTGTCATCTTAGCCAATCTGAGAGATATGTAATGGTATTTCAGAGTTGTCTTAATTTGTATTTCTCTAATCAACAGTGGAGATCTCAATATTTTCATGTATAGATGGAGGGAATAGAATATTTAGGTCATTTTCAGCTTCAAGTCTCTATTCTGTACTAAAATGTGTCCTGTGTACTAAAGTGGGATCAATTTAGTTTCTTTGGGTGAAATGAATTTTTTATATCATAAGCTAGAAAATTAGCTAAGCAAGTTTTAAACTTATTTTTCTCTTAACAACTTTAAGCACATGACAGGATTCAGAGATGAATCTTTGGCTGCTAAGATTCAGGTTTGAAATATTACTCCCAAACTCCTTATAATTACCTATTTGAATATTGAATTTTATGTAGGAGGGTAGAGGAGGCAATCTCCTCATCTTTTCATCCCACTTAGAGATAAATTAAATTTGCTGAAAGGTGATATATGGTATGGTATTTGCTAGATGGTTGGAGGGGTGGGGGTGGAGAGAAGACCAGAAAAGATGTCTCTTGGCTTTTTTTGCCTGAATAGTCATGATATTTTCTTACATGGAAATGCTCTCCATATATAAGAGATGCTATGTTCTTTAAAGTCTCCTCCATCATATTTCTATAAATGTATACTTCTTAAAATTCAGAATTTCAGGAGTAAAATAGTTACTTGCATTTAAAAGTAAACAAAGCTAAATAGAATAATAGAGTTCTACAAAAACTGATACAAACTAAACAGTATACCAGTGACTACAAAAAATGTAAATTTAAAGAATTGCCAACAATTACAACAAATAAACATCTCTTCAAAGAAGAAATATGGGAATATACTCCCCCAACCCAGTCATTTGTAGAGCATGGAGGTAAATGAGTGTGGTATATTACATACATTTCAGACTTTTTACTATGCTGTTTTTTTTTTTCCTTTCCTTTTCTTTTCCTTTTTGGTCTTTAAAATATACATTATAATTATTATAATACCTGATTTTGAGAGAGAGACACACACACAGGAAGAGACAAAGAGAGAGAGACACACACAGAGAGACAAAGAGACAAAAAAAGACAGAAAGACAGAGAGAGGGAGGGAGGCAGGAAAGGAGGGAGAGAAAAAAAGGAGAGAGGGACAGAGGGAAAGCAATATTGGGTGAAAATATTATGAAATAAAATATGGTGATAAAAAAGACTTCAGCAGAAACATTTAAAAATACGAACAGACATAAATCTTAGAAAAGAGGGAGTGAATGAAGCATATAGTTTTCAAATTTAAAAATGTACTTGTTTTAGGTTTAAAATGGATCTCAAATTTGCACCTACTTCACATAGGCAAGGTGCCAAAGCTCAATTGTCATTTAGAATGTAAAATTCTAGCCCTAGAGTAGAAATGTATGTGAACACAATTTAAGATTGTCAGCAGTCTAGTAGGTTTTGCTTACATGGACACTAGGATTATATGAGCCTGGGCACTCCCTTTCCTTCTCAGATCACAAACATATCATTCCTTGGCAGACATATTCATGAATTATTTCCCCTTCTCTCAATATTGCCTCACACCCTTTTAAAAAAACATGACCCAGTGTCCAATTGTTTATGGCTCTCTCTACCAAAAGACAGAATTAAGATTTGAAAATTTCAGAGTATTGTTGGTTTAGCTATAATAGAATGAAGATGGGAGTCATTGACACTAATGATGTCAATCAACTCTGAGGCCAATTTATTGGTTTTTTTTTGTTTTGTTTTCACTAAATTAGTAAGCAGTAAATATTTGGTTTGATTACTACCTCAACAAGAATCACCTTCTACAACATCATCTGAAAGTAATTATTCAACTTTGCTTGAAGTGCTAATTATGAATTTTAGTACTATGTAGAAAAAGTTCTGGATTTCAAGACATGGAACTTGAATTCAAATCTATTTTGCTAATTACTAATTCTGTGACCTTAGGCAGATTATTTTTCTTTTGTAGACCTCAGTTTCCTCATCTCTAAAATTAGGGGATTTTCATTTACTTTCCAGTTCAAAAGCTCCAAATTTATGATAAAATAAACTCAATAAACACCAATGGTTCCCTAAAATCTCCAGGATAGGATACATTTGTAATCTAGCCCACTTCTACTTTGTTTTTTTTTTTTTTTAAATTTATTTAATAGCCTTTTATTTACAGGATATATGCATGGGTAACTTTACAGCATTAACAATTGCCAAACCTCTTGTTCCAATTTTTCACCTCTTACCCCCCCACCCTCTCCCCTAGATGGCAGGATGATCAGAAGATGTTAAATATATTAAAATATAAATTAGATACACAATAAGTATACATGACCAAAACGTTATTTTGCTGTACAAAAAGAATCAGACTCTGAAATATTGTACAATTAGCTTGTGAAGAAAATCAAAAATGCAGGTGGGCATAAATATAGGGATTGGGAATTCAATGTAATGGTTTTTAGTCATCTCCCAAAGTTCTTTCTCTGGGCGTAGCTGGTTCAGTTCATTACTGCTCCATTGGAAATGATTTGGTTGATCTCGTTGCTGAGGATGGCCTGGTCCATCAGAACTGGTCATCATATAGTATTGTTGTTGAAGTATATAATAATCTCCTGGTCCTACTCATTTCACTCAGCATCAGTTCGTGTAAGTCTCTCCAGGCTTTTCTGAAATTATCCTGTTGGTCATTTCTTACAGAACAGTAATATTCCATAATATTCATATACCACAATTTATTCAGCCATTCTCCAACTGATGGACATCCATTCAGTTTCCAGTTTTTAGCCACTACAAAAAGGGCTGCCACAAACATTCGTGCACATACAGGTCCCTTTCCCTTCTTTATAATCTCTTTGGGATATAATCCCAGTAGTAACACTGCTGGATCAAAGGGTATGCACAGTTTGATAACTTTTTGAGCATAGTTCCAAACTACTCTCCAGAATGGTTGGATTCGTTCACAACTCCACCAACAATGCATCAATGTCCCAGTTTTCCCGCATCCCCTCCAACAATCATCATTATTTTTTCCTGTCATCTTAGCCAATCTGACAGGCCACTTCTACTTTGTAGTCTTCTTCCACCTTACTAACCACCACACATTCTTTGCTACAGTTCTCTTTCCTGTTCCCCAAAGAGAACATTAGATCTTTTTCTTGGCTGTCCTTGGTTGTCCCCCATGTCTGAAATGTTTTCCCTCCTCATTTCTGTCAATTGGCTTTCTTGGCTTCATTTAAGTCCCTACTAAAAAAGTATCTTTTACAAGATTTTCCCAACCCATTCTTTATTCTAGTGCCTTCCATTTTATTGTTGTCTAGTCATTTCAACCATATTTGGCTCTTTTTGACCATATTTGTAGTTTTTCAACACTGGAAATGTTTGTTTGCCATTTCCTTCCCCAATTCATTTTAGAGATGAGTAGAACCTGAGGCAAACCTAGTTAAGTGACTTTTCCAGAATCCCATAACAGACAAATGTCTGGACCTGCACTCTATCCATTGAGCTCCCTCTTTCCTTTTCTATTTCCTGTTTATATTATATAGACTTATGTATTTATCTGTTTATATATCCCCCCTCCCAGGAGAGATCCTTAGGATCAAGGACTATCTTTTACCTCTTTTTATATCCAGTTACTTAGGATAAAGCCTAATACATAATAGGTACTTAATAAATGCTTATTGATTCATTTTACATCAAATATGCTACATCCTATATGTGGATGTAAAATATACTGTAGTCTAAGATGGCATGTCATCTATTGCCAGTATCTTTGAACTTTTCAACATTTATCCCATCCTTTAATGTTATACATACTTTTAATATTTTAAAACTGCACTTTAGATCTTTGGAAAAACTTGTATATATTATTAGAATTCCAGGAGAAGAAAACTATTAATCAGAGACAGCAAGAGGCAATTTGAAGTTGGAACTATAGTTGTGGGTCACAATTGTAGCATGAATTCAAGGACTCTTGAAAAGGGGACCCTGAAACTCTAAAAATCCTTGAAGGAGAAAAATCTCCTTCAACTCTGCCTCTATGAGGGACCCTGCCCAAAGGACAAACAATTTCTTTCTTGTTATCTAGGTGGGGATGATTCAGTTCTGAAACTCATTGAATTCTATTCAAATCCCATCCCAAGCTGATGAGTCCCAGCCCCCACTGGGTATGACCTGCTCTGCTTGGGCTGTCCCAGCCCCAACTAAGATACTCATATAAAAGAGCCAAACTAAAATCCTCCCTTTGCAGAGATTCCAAACATGCTAGCTATGTCATGCTTGGTATGCCAAGGAGCCTCCGTCTATAATGCCGGAGAAACTGAGCAAGATAGAGATTAGAGAACAATTTAATAATTTATTTAAAAGAGAGAGATTTATTGGGACCAAATGGATTCATGGTTGATACCAGGGCTGAATGAGACTATTGTCTCAAAGAATCCTGCCCTGAATATCCAATACAAGATTCTTTTATAGGGTAACAAGAACAATGCCACAATGGGGGAGGTACCTGGATGGGGATGATCTAATGGGGAGAGGAAGTTAGGATGAGGATGATATAATGGAGGCAGGCACCTAGGATGACATCACAGAAAGAGGTACTGGAGAGGCTCCTGATATGCTAATGATGTCTAAAATAGATAAAGACCTTTATCCCATTAAACATTAAGAGGGAATAAGTATAGCCTAAGGTATAAAATATAAGACCTTTATCCTATCAAACATTAAGAGGGAATGGTTTTAACCTGAGGCAGAGTAACTGAATAGGACAATTAGGGAAACTGGGTCAGGACATTAAAAGAGAACTGTGGCACAACATGTCCACTGGAAAATTCTTTTCCAGTGTCACCCTCTCTTCACACTCACCTATTTCCCTAATCAGACTTCATGCCTCTCTTTCAGGATTTCTAATCTTACTTCCAAATTCCTATAATAAACCTCTTTTATCAATCTAGGTTTTCATGTCTATAAATTCTTTTACAGAGAACCTCTGTGCCACCAGAAGGGAGTCCCCAAAACTCCCTACCCTTGCGACTAATCCCAAGGAGGTGCAGGGGAGCCAAACCTCTCCATTTGGTTCCCTGAACCCTGAACCTGCCACTTGACCTTATCATTTCACTCCCTGACCACCAGAAACCCTAATCTCATTTTGGTTCCTTAAATCTAGACCTTATCAATCTTTCTTATCTGAAGTTGTGCCTCATTAACTGGAACAGGAATGACCAAAAGTTCTCTAAAATGGAAAAAATCAGATGTTTTTTTATTTTGCCAAAAATAATTATTACATTTCATTCACATCGTGGAGTAATTTTGGTAATTTTTCTTCTGCCCTCCCCAAATGATAAATTTCACAACTTAAAATCCATTTTGCTATTGTCCTTAAAAGAGCCTTCTCTCCTTAAGGGGACAACAAATTTAAACTGTCTTTATTGAATGGAATTTTGTAAACAAAATCTATGTATTTCTGGTTAGGGTTTTTTCCTCTTCTAATGCTAAAGGATCTCTATTTTGTCACAATTTATTATTTTATTTCTTTACCTAAGAATGATAGTAAATCATAGAATCAAAGAAACTTTGCATTGGAAAGGAATTCCAGCTATATTTTTTTTCCTAAGTCATTAATAAATTAATGAATTAATAAAATAATTAATTTTAAATTAATTATTAATTTAAATAAATTATTCATTGATTAATTCTTTGAAGGATTTTCAGAAGCTTTATTTTCTTTACAAGATTAAGGTTCATTGGCTCTAGTTTTATCATTCTTTCCAGAGAAAACAGTATATGTAAAATTTAACATTTCCCTAGAGCTCTTATCTGATAGTTATTTAATCTTTCCAGTAGCCTCTTTCCCCTCTCCCCATCTCATGATTAGTTTTGGTTTTGGTTTTTTTGTTTTGTTTTGTTTTGTTTTTTGAGTCAAGGAAGTTAATAGATCTTTTTGGTCAATGGTAAGATACATTTAATAATCACTGAGCAAATATTATCAATAGGGCTTTAACCTTCAACAATCTTTTCTTATATTTACATATCTGTTTATAGGTCATAGTATTCCTTTCAATAGGATTTTAATTTCTTGAAGGCAGGAACTATCACTTTCTGTCTGTTTCTCTCTCTCTCTCTCTCTCTCCCTTTTTTCTTTTCTCCTTTTAACATTTGTGGAAGAAAATTGTGGGAGAGTGATTAAGAAAAGAGTAGGTCTTCAATCAAATAAAAAGAATGAAGAAATTATGCAGTTCCTTTGGAGAGGAATTGATGGTGAAAAAAGCCAGAGATTAAAATTTGTGTGGAGGGCGGAAGTTAAGGATAATTAGGAGAATTATCTATAGTTCCATAATTTCCTTCCAGATTCTGTCAGAAAAAAGATGAAAAGATTTGAGAAATCTATGGGTGAAGGAAAAGGAAAAAGTAATTATAAATTTAGATGATTTTGAGTTAAGGTAAATAATTAATGGTTAGTGAAACAAATTGGTGAGCAAAGCAAATTATTAAAGTTAATTGATGGTTGTATCAAGTTAGTGTTCTAGGTAGTTGCTAAAGAAGGATGAAAAAGTAAAATGTAATTGTGGAGACATTAAGATTTAATGAAAATGAGAGATTGGTATAGCTGTTTGGTTAGTAAGTAGTACAAATAAAAAAAAATATGTTATAAAATAATTATGAATTATAAAATAAATAATCTTAAGGAGATCCTAGGATGAAATGAACAAATTTAGTTGAGGGTGAGATAAATCACCCCAAATAGTTAGAAAAATAAAAAAAAAAAATCTCAGACAGAATGGGGATCAAATTTTGCATTAATTTACATTGAATAAGTAAAGATTTCATTTCTGACACAGCCAACTATTTGCTTGTTATCTGAAGTCTTGACTTCCTTTTAGAAGAGAGGCTGTTGGAAGAGTAGAAAATTTCACTTAGCAACAAAACATTTAAGCAAGTTTTTCAGATATTATGGAGTCTTGGAAAACAAACTAGAGATCTTAAGTTAAAGGTTATATTTTCCTCCATGTTGTCCAATGAAGGAAAGTGATACAAATGAGAAAACATATTTGGAGTAATTCATATGGGATGAGAGAGGTGGAGTCTATGAATGGAATTTAGAGTTCTGGGCCATAGTTTAAACTATAAAGGCAAAAATGCAGCCACCTAACAAAATCTGGCAAAAATGGATTGTCCTCATGTATTACACATAAGATCAAATAGGTGCTAAAATAAAATAATAAAAGGATAGAGAAAGTGTAGCGGAGAATTGCCTATGGAAATCTACCAAGCTACATATCATCTCTTGTATTTGCAATTACAAAAGAATAGCAATTGTATTCAGAATTTTACAAAAATCATAGTCCAAGAAAGGAACCAGTAACATAAGCATCACTTTAAATGTCTAAAAAAAGCATTCAAAGTTTAAGCAATAAGCAAAATGAGCTAGATGTTCAATATCAATCTCCATTTAAGAGAGTATTCACACCATTCATGCTAAGTCCTAATATAGCTTATCTTCTGACTCTTTTAACTACTTTTCCAATTTTCAACCTTTTTTCCTTATTCCCCTATCCTTTTCAATTTGTCTTTTCCATTAGAATATAAACTCCTTGAGGGAAGGGATCATCTTTCTTATTGCTTACATTTGTATTCTCACCTCTTAGTAATCTTCCTGGAATGCTTTGTCTAATCCAAAGGGATACTTTCAATAACAGTTCTCATACTTGGTAGTATAAAAATCTAAGTTGAAATATGAGTCTGAGTGAGCATAGTTTATTGCAAAGAGATGGAGCAAGTTAAAGAAAAGGCAGTGTGGTGGGTCACTGTATATTAAGAAAATAGATTGTTAAGATAAAATCTAGGAAACTTAGACAAGAACATTGGGGAGATGATCAATGAAGGAAAAAAAAACACAGCAGTAATATTACTATTGGAGTATACTGTATTGGAGTTTACTACAAGAAAGATAAAAAAAAAAAAGAATTCAGGAAATCAATTACAGATCAGGCCCAAATGCATGATAGAGTAATGATAAGAAACTTCAAATATCCAGACATCTTCTGGAGCTCACTCAGTGATGATGAAAAAAAAGGAATTAAAAATTTCTTGATTTTCCTTTAAGACAATTTCATTCTTCAGAGACTGAGGAAGCAATAAGTGGAATGATCATATCTTTGTAGAGTTTGTAAGAGAGAGGAGAAATAAGGCATGTTCTGACATACAATCTTGATCTGGAATAAGTCAATTTCACAGAATTCAGAAGAAGGATACAATAAACTAATTTTTTTTTTTCAGAGTGTATCAGTCCACAAAGGATAGAAAAGTGTAGTGACATTATGAAGACAAAAGGGGAAACAATTATAATGATGAGGGGGAAGTTCATCAGCAGGGAGTTGATATACAGGGTAAGGAGATTGCAAATAGCAACTGGTTGTCATTGATAAATTCAACTCACTTGGTCTCATTGAATTATATCCTTGGTACTGAAATTACCAACAAATGTGATTCCTGAGTCATTAACAGTGAAATTCTTTTAATTGTGAAATTGAGAGCCATCAATGAGCATAAGTATGATAAAATACAAAGAAGAAAGATGATTACCTAAGAAATCATTAACTTGCATAGAATTTTTAAAAAGCAATTCATATAAAAGAAATTTTGAAGGTGATAAATTTTTAGCCCTCATCTGTAGTATTTTTTTTCTGTTCAATCTACAATTATCTTATCTTAAAAGTTATATTTTAAAGTTGTACCTTAAAAGTTATAGAAGTCAGGGCATTTAGAGGACTAAAGAAAGGGAAATATTTCTTTATTTTTCAAAAACAAGAAAAAAACAAAAATAAAAAACAAAAACAAAACATAAAGAGAGAAAATGGGATTTACAAAGAATATAACCATACATTTTAATTTTATTTCCTTTTCTTGAAAGTATCATTAAAGAAGTGGTTAGTGAACCTCCAGTAAAGGAAGTGGTGATTACAAAAACCATCATGGTTTCATTAAAAACAGATCACACCAGACTAACCTTATTTCATTTTTGACACTTATTAAATTAAGAGATTGGAGAATATTGTGAATAGAGTTAATAGTAATCTTAGAGAAGCAATTGATAAAGTATTCTCACACATATTTTAAGAAATGATATACAGATATAAAACTAAAAGATAATACAATCAATTGGGTTCAGAACTGGTTTAATAGCCAAATTTAAAGAATAAATCTTAATGGTTCAATGTCAACTTAACATGAGCTCTCCAGTGATATATTCCAGGAATCTTCCTTGACCTTGTTTTGTTTAATCAATACTTTGGATAAAAGCATATGTGATTAGTTGAATTTTCAGGTGATACAAGACTGGGAGGGATTTCTAAAGCATTGGAAAATAGAATCATAATCCCACAATATCTTGCTATATTTGATCATTAGGATGAAGCTAATAATTACAAAATTTTACATTTTTTTTAATTCTAAGTTTAAAATATATGATAGGTGAGGTTTGAACTGTAAAGTTTAATATTTCTCAGTTGCTTGATATGACAGTCAAAAATTCAAATGCGATCTTGGAATTCAATGAGTGGCATAGCTTCAAGGAATATAAAAGTGGATAAGTCCACTGCACTCTGTTCTGATCAAAGTGTGTCAAAACTATTTCATTAGATTTATTTTAAGATCATTGATAAAGTGGAGCACTTCCAAAGCAGGAATCTTAGGAGTGTAAATGATCTTGAATGCTAAGGATCAATTGATGGAATTGGGAAATTTTGTTTGTTTGGTTTGGGTGTGGGGAGTATAGTTGGAATATTTTCTTTTTATTCAAGGATCTGAATTAAACATAGAAGATTATAAATTTATTTATAATACTAAATTTATGATCCTTTAATACTAGCAGTTGTACAAGTATTTTATCAAGTGCCTAGAATGTGCTCTGCATTAAAGATATGAAAATGATCTTAAATAACTCTTACTCTTATGGGCATTCTAGGGTATGTATTAATAGAGATTCCTTTTAGACATGAATTGGATTAGAAAGCTGTCAATTCTCCAATTTTGTGAAGTGGCAAAATTTTTCTTCCAATATAATGTGATCATTTTTATTCTAAAATAATGTGATTATCTTGTCACACAAAATAGGGCAGTATGCTAATTTCTAATAACAATTGAAATATCATTTGTATCCATCATTCATGTGTTGGATTAATCAACCATTTGCCAAAGAGTTTTTGGTGCTATTTTAGAACTAAGAATGGCAGATTTCTAGTTATAAAATATGAGTCACTTACATGGTTCTTTATAGTAAAGAAGAAAAAAAAATCATATCATGATATATTTACATAGAAGATAAAAGAATGAATGTTTATATTAATGTGTGTACATATGTGTATGTAGGAACAGAGTATTGATCAAACCTAATCTATTTCCCCAGTCCCAGGACACTGAAGTTGTGATTTCAGTGCTCATTAAACAGACACCATTTCTCACAGCCTCTCCTTAATGGTGCCTGCAAATTTTGAGTTTCATGTACTGCAATTAATCTTATGAGCACAAATAGCTATGATCATCATTGCTGTGGGTAACATTAAGAAGTCTATTTGGAAACTTGGTCCCTCACAGAGCTTAAAGTTCATTTAATAAAAACCAATAAACCTTGGGGAATGAGCCAAATATATCATAGAGTAAAATGGGAAACAAGCAATCTATGATATTGGAAGATGAACAAAGTTTGAGAAAACCAAAAAGCCATTTAATGTTCTATAATAATTATTTTTTATTTTAGAGCATTTAATTGAAGGATAACAGAGTTTAGATGCCAGAAACCAGTGCCATCTTCTATATGGATTATGTCTGATGATCTGAGACTTTATTAGTCCCAGACATTCCTCCATCAGGGAAGGTCAAGAATTCCTAAACTCAAACCTGGAAGAAAATTTAGAGATCCTGAGGTCTAATACCTCATATTACAGATGGGGAAACTGAGGGTCTCAATGTTTAAATAACTCTCCTAAAGTCAGAGTTTTCATTTCAGAAGAAATACTGGAACATAATCTTCAGCACTTTAGTCTCAGAACTCTTATCTTTTCTATACCATGTTACCTTTTCATACGCAAAATAAGAATTCCATTTATAACATTTCATCTACTACATTTGCACACAGATAAAATTTGAATATTTCATATTTACAAAATGATATCATTTACCTTCAGATATCTATGAATAACATCTGGCACATATTTCAAGAAAGTTCCTTCTTGGTACATCATCTTTTCTTGAGAGTAAATTTCATAATCCATTACAATATTTATATTATATTCTTCATTATATATCTTTGTATAATATATGTCTATACAATATACACACATATACAGTAAATATATATGTATATGTATATATATATGTATATATAAAACTTTTGTATAATCCTTTATACTTTGCCAAGTGTTTCTCATTTGACCCCCAAACAAAGTGAGACAGATATTATTCATCTTTACTTTATAAAAGAGGGAACTCAGAACAAGTGATTAAGATTTTCATGATATCTGTGTATACAGAATAAAAAAATATGTGTTACAACTAGGTTAATTTGGTACTGGTTAAATGATTAGACCTAAAAACGAAAACAAAAAAACAAAAAAACTAATTTACAAGAACATATCATCTGCTATTTGAAAGTGATGTTATTTAGGCTACCCTTTACCTGAATGAAAATTTTCTCTATAAAATCTCTAATAATCCATGCTGTGTTTGAAGTCTTTCAATGAGCTCTCTCTTGAGGAAGTGTATTCCACTTTTGGACAACTCTCACTGTGAGGAAGTTTTTCCTTCCATCAAGTCTAAACTTGTGACTTTGTGAATTTTGCTCACTAATCTTGCTTTTGCTTTCTTAGGTCAAAGAGAAAAAGTCATTCTCTATCAATATGACAACAAACTCCTAACACATGTCTGAGTACATTTACAATTGTTACTCTAAGATCTTTCTACAAGTTTCCAAAATAGATATTAGTTTTTTTGTTTTTTTTTTTTTAGTGGGTTTTGTGGGCACTTTCCTGGATCCTTATTGCCTCACTAAGACCTTTTATTGAAGTTTATTCTGTGATCTTAATAAGGTTTGAAATTAGGTTGTCTTGGATGCTTGTATCTTCTTTGACACAACATTCAATTAATCAACAAGTATTTGTTGCCAACTGTGCTTCAGGAACTGTTCTAAGTGCAGGAAAAGTGCAAAGAATGAAATAATCCCTACTCACAAGAAACCTGTTGTCTAATAAGGGAGACAATCAATGTATGTGCATACACATACACATATATATGTGTGTGTATGGGAATTCACATTTCATTGTTTGTATATCTGTGTATAATATAACAAATACAAACAAATATATATATACATACACAAATTTTTATAAATAAATATCTGTACAAAGTAGTTAAAATCAAGGTGGATTGGAAAAACAGGATTGGGAGGATTAGGAAAAAATATTGTAGAAAGTGGAATTAGAAAATCTGAGTCTCCAAAGAAGCCAATCAAACAGAAGAACATTCCAAACATAAGATAAAGGAAGAGATAGGAGAGACAAGACTGGAAATGGAATATCTGTTCAGAAGAATAAGAAATCACTTCAGGGTGGGATGGTTAAAGATGCTAAGACTTAGGGTGGGTCTTGAAAGATGGGTAGGAATCCAATAAGTGAAAAGAAGGTAAGGATAACAGGCAAAATAAACAATGTGAGCAGTAATTAGCAGATAGGGGTGCTCAAGGAACATTCAGTGAACAGTGAATAGTGAAGTATGGTCCTAGTGAGAGTTTATGTCAGGAAGTAGATATAAATTCGTTGAGGATAAGGATTATTTAATTTGCATCTTTATATTCCAAATATCTAGTGTGCTAACTGCCATACCTTTAAGTGTTTAATAGTTGAATTTGGTCGACTACCTGGTTGAAGTAGGGTTGAATTAAATTTGTAAAGGTAGACTGGGAGGAGACTAGCAAAACTTGAATGCCAGCCTGAAATCATTTAGAATTTTTAAGGTTCTAAGAATGGGAAATTAAGATCTACTGCAAATATCATATGATCTCAAAAGTAGAACAGACTAAGCTTTCCTATTTTACCAACACTAGACCAAGAATCATGTCCAGAAAATCCTTGGATACAATTCTATATGAATGATTGAGAGACTTTTGAACATTTTTTCTAAAAGGAAATGTTATCAAAATTGTGCATTTGGCAGAGCAATTTGCTTGAAATGTTCATGATGGACTTCAAAGGAAAGATATTATGGGTAAGAAGAGGAAATGTGAGATATTTGAATAATTGTCTTACTTACTGAAAATAACTATTGTAATTTTCTGCTTTGTTATTGCAGAAATCTATAGTGTGGTTTTCATTAAATCGAGAGCAATGGATCAATCTGAAGAAGTTAGACAAGCTTTTTTTTTTTTTTTTTTTTTTAAGATCTAGGAATGAGAAATTCAAAATAACTGAGAATATTATATACTCTCAGAAGTAGAGGGGACTTTGGAAGCCTTCCAAACATCCAACATCCATTACCAACACTTAACCAAGAATCATGCTCAGAACATGCACCAATATTGGTCATTCATCCTTTTCCTGGGACTTCTGGTAAAGAGAACTTGTCCTTACCCTAAATATTCTAGTTCAACTTTAAATTACTCTGATTGTTAGGAATTTTTCTTTAGAAAAGATCAAATTTCCTTCTGTAACATTTACTTCTTCTACTTTCTTCCATCAACTGGAACCAAGAAATGCAAACCTAATTAATCTCTCTTCCACAGAAAATCCTTGAAATATGAGAAAATAGCTATAATGATTACCTTAAATCCTTTTCTATAGTATTTTTTTAAAATTCTCATAACCCTTAACTGATCTTTGGTCAGTGTAATTCCACAGATGTCATGTAACATTCTCGCACAAAGTTAGAAATTCTTCCAGCCTAGTAGAAAGTTTCACCTCTAAAGAATTTTATAAGGATTTTGTGAATGAAAAAAAGGACTTTCAGGAACCAGGAAATGTGAGTTACTTCTTTAATAAATATGTTCTCTAAGCTTAAGCCCAGTCTCCCCATGTACTCTTCATGTATTTGTAGAACACTGAATACCAGGCTTTGAAAGTAAAGATTATTCTTCAAAAAAAAAAAAAAATATGTTTATTTCTTTCAGAAAATCCTTTTAAGAGATTAAAAAAAAAACAACCTAATCATGTTTGGCAGATCTTGAATGATAGTGTTGCTAGCCCTAGAATGATGAAAGGAATAGGAAAAGAACTACTCTCTAAATGGGAATTAGGATGAAGAGGGAAGGATAGCTTTAGAAAGGTGCTTCAGAAGTATTAAAATCTAGGGCTTTTGGATTCTAGTTCATTGCATTGTTGGGAAAATAAAGTCACTTAGCACCTCAAATACTATGTATAAAGTTATTTCTTTGTGTCAGTGTCCATTATACATGCTTTTGTTTTAATATTAAATATGTATAAGACTCATTCATAAATCAGCTCTATGCTCTATCTGGATCAGGTTTTCTTCTTGTAAGGATCTCAAGGAAATAAAATATGCTTTCAAAATCTACTTTCACACCAGCTACAAAGAGGGAGTTGTGACATTTGTTCCTAAGTCTTATGATATTTAGAATGTCTTGAACACCATAGCCATGAAATATCTTCAGACAAACCAAGGAGATAAAATAATATTGCATCTTTGAATCCACGTGTATAAAATGCCATGATGCTTCAAAAGATTCATAGATATTTTGAGTTTCATAGAATCAAAGATTTAAAACTCAAATAATCCTTACAGGTCATTAATTTCAACTCTCTTTTCTTTTAAAGATGAGGAAATGGAGGCCTAGATAGATGAACCCATTTGCCTGACATCATACTAATAATGAGTAAAAGTGGCACTCTTTGAACTAATTTGTCCTACCTCTGAATCTCAATTTTCACTTATGTAAAATTAAGAAATTAGAACTGTATTTTGCTTAACAGTGTTAGGCCAATAGTATATCCCTATGTGATTTTTTCCCCCAAGTAACTTTGTTTATTTTAAAATTATATTATTTATAAATCATGTTGGGAGAGAAAAATTTAGAGTAAAAAAGGAAAACCATGGGAGAAATTTAAAAAAAAAAAAAAAAGACAGAAAAAATGAAGTGAACATAGAATGTGTTGATTTACCTTTAGTCTACTTAGTTATTTTTCTGAATGTGGATGGCATTTTCTGTTCAAAGGCTGTTGGGATTGCTTTGAATCACTGAACTACTGAGGAGAACCAAATCTTTCATAATTGATCATCACACATTCTTGCTGTTGGTGTGTACCATGTATTCCTGGTTCTACTTGTTTTACTCAGCAGCAGTTCATGTCATGTCCTTCAGTTAGACCAATAATTTTTAAATTGTCTCCTCTGGATTTATTTTCCAGGTCAGCTGTTTTTGTTTTTGTTTTTGTTTGTGTTTTTGTTTTTGTTTTTCCCAATAAAGTATTTCACATTTTCTTCTATTTTTTTTTCATTCTTTTTAGAATGATTTTTTGAATCTGATCATGTGACTGATCATTTGAATGAATTTTTAGACTGATTCTTGCTGTGTCACAGAGTTATTAGCTTACATTTACCCTGTTCTAGTTTTTAATGTCATTGTCTTCAGTTAGCTTTTGTTTTTCTTTTTCCATTAATTCTTCTTTTTAAGAAGTTGTTTTCTTCAGACAACTTTTTTTCCTTCCTTTTCCTGTTGACTCTCTCATGAACACCTCCCATTTCCTTTCCCATTTTTTCTTCTATTTTTCTTATTTACCTTTAAAAGTCTTTTCTGGGAACTTCCAAGAAGCCTCTTTGGGCCTGAGATCAATTCATATCACTCTTTAAGATTTCTTTCCTGAACATTATGTCCTCATCTGAGTTTGTGTTTTGGTTTGCCCTGTCATCATAGTAGCTTTCTATGGTCATGGTTCTTTTCTGTTTCTTTCTAATTTTCTGTCCTTTTATTTTTGGTATTTCCTCTTTTTTCTTTTTTTTTCTTTCTTTCTTTCTTTTTTTTTTTTTTTTAAACTTTTATGGTTGAGCTATGTTCTTGGGATAAAGGGAGTGCTGTCTCAAGCTTCCTGTGTAAATCTGAGTCTTGGTTTTGAGCACAGGGGCCCCTTATCCTTGCAGATGTTAACTTTGCCTGTTTTTTTTTTCCAGGAAACACCCTAGTTTCCTAGAGTTTGCTTTCTGAGGTAGAACTGGAAGATGCCTCACTGATCTACATCTCTACTGAGTCAGGATTGATGGTGTCAGTTACTCATTTGCTGTGATTAAGATCCTTTCACTGGTTTTCTCAGAGTCTATCTGAGCTGGGCTGAACACCCTTTTCAACCCAGTGAGGCTGATCTTTGTTGAAGTTTTTCCTGTCTGACTTGAGTTGGAAAATGGTTTTGTTCTGTCAGACTCTTTTTCGGAGGCTTGCTTTCATGTGGTTTTCAAGGGAAAACTAGGAGAGCAAAAGCAGCTTCCTGGCTTTATTCTGCTATTTTGGTTCTATTCCCAGAAGTTCTCATAATTTTTTTATCTTATTAGGTTTGTTTTTATTCTATGTATTATGGCTATCCGTGCTTTCCCAAACTCAACTGACCTGCATGGTTTTGTGCTGTTTGAATATAAATATTCAAAAGACAAATATTAAAACTTCATTTGACTGAGTCTCATCTTTAGTCCCAAAACAATACCCAGGTCCCTGAATCTTAATTGGATTATTTTTATTCTCTCTGGGGATCACCACCTGTTCCTTTTATCATTATTATCAAGCCAAATTGATAGGTTTATTTTTATTTATTTTAGAGCCACCTGCTTGAGCATATGCTTCCTGAATTCAGAAGATGCCCTCCTGCCTTTCCTCACCATTAGGTACATTCATAAGAGGTTTGTTATATATTTTCTAAAACTCTAAACCATCTTCCAGTTTCTCATAAGAGAAATCTGCATTTATAAGGTCACTGATTCACCGACAAATTGAAATGAGATCTATGTTATCTATTCTTCTCTTAGTTTTTTTTTATCCATGACCTTTGAATGAAGGTCATTGTTTCATTGTGATGAAAGGCAGTCAAGTGCTAGGGAAAGTGTGATGACCCTAGACTCACAGGTTGTAGATATGAATCCTGGTTATCTTTATGATTTTTTTGAATTAACTATAATCTCTTTGGATTGTAGTAAAATGAAAAGCAGCTGGTCTACATGATTTTCTAAGTTTCCTTTTAGCTGTAACTCTATGACCTGTTGAAATATTTTTGTGCATTCTTATCTTTCCAATTTTGGTATGGTCTTCTGTCCATGAGAGACAGCATGCTATAGTAGATAAATAGCAGACAATGAAGTCCTGAAAAGCGTTATCTCTAATCCACAATGGCCATGTGACCAGGGCTAAATCTTAACCTTGGCATCTCCCTACACTGTTATCTGAGTTACTGAACAGCACTGATGACTTCATGGATGTTTAGATTTTCCATATTGGGAGGGAACTATTACATTTCTAAAATCAAAGGTTTCAAGGCCAACCCAAAATACAATTACCAGAAAACTATCCCCACTATTCTTTATATTAGTTTATTTTCTCCTTGAAGTTCGAATGTCTATTTTTATAGACTTTACTATGCATTTGAGGTACTAAAAATTGCTGAGCAAATTAGGAAATGATCCTATTGAGATTAAGTTCTTTGAGTTCTTTTCTGAGTGGATCTGCTACAAATTTATTCTAGATAATCTAAATTGCACCCTTGCTACAGTAAGACAATCCTACAGTGGTTTCCTAATTGATTCACATACCATTTGTGATTCACAAACTCAACTTATAAAGTGAATTTTTTTAAAGAATAGATCTGACAATGTCAACACTCTCCTTCAATGAATTTCTGCTGTTGATACTACTTAGGACATCAAATTAAATTTCATTGTTTATCATTCAGAATTCTTCAGGAGAGGTTCTTACAAAGGTCCAAATCTTTCTTATATTCTACTCTTTCCATAGACTCCAGAACTCAACTATACTGATCTGTTTGCTGTTATTTTCATATAACATCCCCCCTCCCATCTTCATGTATCTGAGCTATTTCCTATAGTTACAATGTTTTTTCTTTCCAATTCATCTCTTAGCCTCCCTTATTTCCATTAGACTTAGCTCAAGCATCATGTACTTCAAGAGGTATTTCCTAATAGTCCATATGCTCAGAAGGTAGTGTAACTTATGCTTCACTCTATATTTATCTTCTATGTATGTTCTTATTTATACATCTGGTCGCCCTAAGGAAAGGATAAGCTCCTTATAGGACAGGATTATTTTTTTTTCTTTTTTCTTGCATCACCAATGTTCAATGCTTAGTAAATATTTCATTATGTCTTGACAGTTAGCTGCTTTATGACTATGGATATGAGAATATCCAATAAGTATATCATTGAGAAATAGAGGAGTGTAATTTAATATAAAGTCTCACCTGCAAGTCAAAGAATCTATAGTATCCTTCAAATCATTTTAAAATGACTCCTTTTTAAAAAAATGTACACTCCATTCATATGATTTTATATTTTTTTTAGCAAAGTATCTATAAAATTGTTTTTCCCTAATGAAATGCCAATTCCTTGAGATTTCTTTGTTTGCTTTTCATCTACTCTATCTATATTTTGCATGTATCTAAATACTTACATGGTGTCTCTCCTATTTAAATATGTGCTCCTAATCTGGAATTATGCCCAAAAAGTTATCAAACTGTGCATACCCTTTGATCCAGCAGTGTTACTACTGGGCTTATACCCCAAAGAGATTTTAAAGAAGGGAAAGGGACCTGTATGTGCCAAAATGTTTGTGGCAGCCCTGTTTGTAGTGGCTAGAAACTGGAAAATGAATGGATGCCCTTCAATTGGAGAATGATTGGGTAAATTGTGGTATATGAAAGTTATGGAATATTATTGTTCTGTAAGAAATGACCAGCAGGATGAATACAGAGAGGCTTGGAGAGACTTATATGAACTGATGCTGAGTGAAATGAGCAGAACCAGGAGATCATTATATACATCAACAATGATACTGTATGAAGATGTATTCTGATGGAAGTGGATTTCTTTGATAGAGACCTAACTCAGTTTCAATTGATCAATGATGGACAGAAGCAGCTACATCCAAGGAAAGAACACTGGGAAATGAATGTAAACTGTTTGCATTTTTGTTTTTCTTCCTGGGTTATTTCTACCTTCTGAATCCAATTCTCCCTATGCAACAAGAGAACTGTTCGGTTCTGCACACATATATTGTATCGAGGATATACTGCAACATATTCAACATATATAGGACTGCTTGCCATCTAGGGGAGAGGGTGGAGGGAGAGAAGGGAAAGTTGGAACAGAAGTGAGTACAAGGGATAATGTTGTAAAAAATTACCCTGGCATGGGTTCTGTCAATAAAAAGTTATTATAATTAAAAAAATTAAGAATACAAATAAAAAAATAAAACATGTGAACTTAAAAATAAAATAAAATAAATATGTGCTTCTTCATGATAAGGACTGTATTTTATCTCTCTTTGAATCCCTTGTCCAGTGAGTAGCCCATAGTAGAATCTCCATGTATGTTTGTTGAATGGAATAGAAATTAATTACATTTAACTTAGTTCACCATAATTTCAGGATGGGTGCTGTCCAGTCACAGGAAAACTCCAGGCAAAATCATATGAATCAAAATATATTAGTTAGAACATTTATTTTATTCTGAGTTAGTATACTCTTCTTAGCACCACTACTTTTCTTAGCACTTAGGGGTAATTCTTAGCACCACCACTGTTAGTGTTGTGTTTTTTTCCCTTTTGAAATTCCTTTGATGTATCTGATGTAATTTTATTCCTAAACCACTACTAAATTTTGTCAATATTTCCCCCCCTTCATAATGATCATTAATTAAAATTTTCGAATGAAAGAAAATGTTAGCTTTGGGGCTTGGATTGGGGTGATGAAGGTAGCAGCAGTGTGCTTTTCATTCTTGCCTTGTGCACAGAAGATCCTTCTTCATTAAATAAAATGCTTACAAAGCTGAAAGAACTCACATTATAACCACAAAGAGGATAGTCATTTGGCAAATGGCTTATAGGGTCTCCCACCTCTCATAAAGTAGAGAGTAGAAAAGCTGTTATCCTCTGAATTCTAATTAGACAAATATAAATTGCTTTCCATTCCCAAGTCTTCTGCCCAAAAGGCAATCTTACATTATCATTAGAAATAAAAAGCACAAACATCAGCAGAATTCAGACACTGAGGTACTTAATGGGAAGTATATTTGTGAATATGGGAGAATATATGTATGTGTGCATGTGTATATATGTATATGTGTCTTTGCAGATACATGGGTTTCCATATAGTACATTCAGATACATATGTATGTACATATATGTACATGTAACACACATACACATGTATGCCAGATTTATACCTTTAGCATTCTTCCCTTTCTCCCCTATCAAGGAAAAAGATGAACATATCTATTTTCTCCAAGGGGGGAAAATTCAAGCCATTCACAGATGAGTAACACTTATGTATGTATCAATTTATCTTGTGGGGACATTTTGGACAAGCTTACCACTTTATTATCTTTGAAATACTAATGAGATTTTTCCCTACACAGTAAAACAGACTTTGTTTATAAGAACAGAGAAATGTCTCATTTATCAAGGTATTTGCTCCAGATGCTTATCTTTTTTTCTCTCTTCATTTCATTACTCACAGAGCATAACCTGTTTTAGTATTCATATAGCTTATCATCTAAACACCTTGAAGTAGAGGTCAGAAACCTTTGAGGAATAACACAGTTTTCATTTGCTTACTTCATTTAAGATTTCATATGCCAGATATGTTGTAGTCCCTAATTGTCTCCAAACATCTGAGCTATTTTTGTCCATAAAATAATTAAGATTAAGAAGTTTCATTTAAAATTAATGGAAAAGAGTGTCTTGCCAATAGAGTGATCAGTCCAAGAGAGCTCCCTCAACTTCATTCTTCCCCATTTCAAAAATTCTCTCTGTCTATATTTATCTTTTCTTCCTTTCCTTACATCAATCCTTCTCAAAGTTAACTATCCTATTTCCTACATGATCATATAAACTTCATGAGGAACTAATACGATTGTTATAATAGCAGGATAGAAGTAGAATATTGATTTTTTTCTCTTTTGTTCCCAACTAGAATATTGTAGGTGCCTAAGATATTCTTGCTGGGTTGATTTAATTAAAGGCTTAATTAAAGTTCATTTCACTCCTCTTTAGGTCATTGATCCTTCAATTATCCTTTTCCTTAAAAATAATTTTTATTTATATATTTGTCTTTATATAATCTACATTGTATAATCTATAATCTAGTCCTCCTCCTTCTCTCCATCACTTACATCTGACCTTTTCTATTCCTCACCTCAACTGATAGAAGCAGTCTTTATTGCAAATTATAAAGGGAAAATTTGGAGAGCAACATTAATTAAAAGTCAATATCACATTAAAAGATTTTGACCTTGTATTTAATTTTCCATTCTCAAAGTTCTCAAACTCTTAAAAAAAACAGATTTTTTGGGGGGATCATGTTTATCATTATAATTTCACAGTATTCAGTTTCAGTTGTTTGTTTTTCTTATCACTTACATTTTGTAATCTATGTATGCATTGTTTTCCTGATTCTTTTCCTTTCAATTTGCATCTATTTATATAAGTATATGTGGATTGAGTTGGTTTCAGTTGGATTAGATGTTTATTATTTCCTTTTTCTTCTCTCTTGGGCACATTGCTCCATCAATTATCCCTTCTGTCTTCCTTTATCAATCAAATTTTTCCATAGCATGACATATATAATATATCATGTGTTCTATTATGAACTAATGATTAATTAAATATACAAATATTTATTGAGTCCTTTATGTGCCAGGTATCATGCAAAGTGTTGGCAATACAAAAATGAGAGATATAATCTCTTCCCTTAAGAAACTTACATTCTAACTGAGGAGGGAATTTTGTTAATGATAATTTTACTTTGATTAAAGTTCTGAAAACAAAAATGTATAAATTACCTGTAGAAATCAGCAACACATTATAAAGATAGGATTTGTGGAAATTCAAAGGCAAGGATTTTTCCCTTTTTTCAGAGAAGATTATAAAACAATTATTCTTCCCAGAAGTGTTACTACTGGGCTTATATCCCAAAGAGATCTTAAAGGACGGAAAAGGACTAACCTATATGTGCAAAAATATTTGTGTCAGCCCTCTTTGTAGTGTCATGAAACTGGAAACTGAATGGCTGCCCATCAATTGGAGAATGGCTGAATAAGTTATGGTATATGAATGTTATGGAATATTATTGTTCTATAAGAAATGACCAACAGGATGATTTCAGAGAGGCCTGGAGGGACTTACATGAAATGATGCTAAGTGAAATGAGCAGAACCAGGAGATCATTGTACATGGCAACAACAAGACTATATGATGATTAATTCTGATGGACGTGGCTCTCTTCAACAATGAATTGATTCAGATCAGTTCTAATTGTTCAGTAATGAAGAGAGCCATCTGCACCCAGGGAGAGGACTGTGGGAACAGAGTGTGGACCACAACATAGCATTTTCACTCTTTCTGTTGTTGTTTGCTTGAATATTTGTTTTCCTTCTCAGGTTTTGTTTTGTTTTTTCTAGATCCAATTTTTCTTGTATAGCAAGATAATTATATGGATTTGTATACATTTTTGGATTTAACATATATTTTAACATGTATTGGAATACCTGCCATCTAAAAGAGGGGGTGGGGGGAAGGAGGGGAAAATTTGGAACAGAAAGTTTTGCAAGGGTCATTGTTGAAAAATTACAAAATTATCCATGCATATGTTTTGCAAATAAAAAGTTATAATAAAATATTCTTTGATCTGGTCAGATGATAACTGATATGTTTTAAAGATCATTTATGGGTGCTACATCTTAAGAAGGACTTTGTGAGGAGAGGCTGATGGTTAGACTAGAGAGAATACTCAATCCTATGCATGAGAATCCATTCAATTAGGAATTCGAAATTATTTAATTAGGAATATTTAGTATGGTGATGAATTCCTGTGTATCCAATATATGGTTTCCATATAAATACATACATATATATGTACATAGAGAGAGAAATACAGGCAGATAATTCCTTTGCATTTTATCATTTCTGTTAGATTATAAGTGAGTGGTATCAGAGAATTTCTTTTTGTATTCCCAATGCTTATCATAAAGTAGGCACCTAACAATGTAATTTCAATACCAACATTTAATAGTTCTAAATTATTTTTATTTAAAAAAAAACACTGAAATAGTATGTCAATACTCAGTGAATAAGCATAAAAAAACTAAAAAGGCAAAAACAAAACATTCTAAATCCCAAACCATGGTAGATGGAGCTTCATGTGTGAGGAAAAGTAAAAAGAACAAGTTGAATTGTAGGATATGAGAAGGGAATAGAAAGCTATGTAGGATATAAAGGACTTAAAAGCCAGAGCTTATATTTTATTCAGAAAATGATAGGTAAACATTGAAGTTCAGTTATAAGTAGCTGAGCCAGGCGTTTAACACAAGTGCTTATCTCAGATGTTGCTACTGTGTCATGCCTGATTTCCATCTTCTTTCCCTCCATTCTCTATAGTACAGTCCTATCTTGCAGAAAGTTGCTTACGGCAATGACTTCTCATAATGGCATCATTAATAGATTATAATGCCACCAGACTATAAAATGGAAGTCTCCTGATGTCACATCATTCGGCCAATGGACCATTTATAACATTTATAGCATCATTCCCACAGAACTCACTGCCCCTTGCAAATGCTTTTCTCTGCAACATTATGGCATCAAGCACAGATTGATGGTATTGGTCAGAGTACGTCTGGATATGGCTGCCAGACTAATTTTTCAAATTCTAGGGCTAGCTGCTTCCCTTTGCCATGCATTATTCTCTTAAACTGGTGTGGATCTTAGAGGTCTTTTACTCCAAACTCTTCATTTTACAAATGGGGAAACTGAGGTCCAGAGAAGTGACATGACTAATCCAAACTGTGATTCAAAATCATACCTTCTGGTGAGTTAATTAATTAATAAACACAAACTGAGCAACTATAATAAGTCAAAAACAGTGTAGAGTGGAAGTACAAACCCATTTGAAAAATGTAGCAGAAACTAGGCATTGACCCACACTTAACACCATACACCAAGATAAGGTCAAAATGGGTTCAGGATCTAGGCATAAAGAATAAGATCATAAATAAATTGGAAGAGCATAGATAGTTTACCTCTCAGACCTGTGGAAGAGGAAGGAATTTATGACCAAAGAACTAGAGATCACTATTGACTACAAAATTGAAAATTTTGATTATATCAAATTGAAAAGTTTTTGTACAAACAAAACTAATGCGGGCAAGATTAGAAGGGAAACAATAAACTGGGAAAACATTTTTACAGTCAAAGGTTCTGATAAAGGACTCATTTCCAAAATATATAGAGAATTGACTCTAATTTATAAGAAATCAAGCCATTCTCCAATTGATAAATGGTCAAAGGATATGAAAAGACAATTTTCAGATGATGAAATTAAAACTATTACTATTCATATGAAAGAGTGTTCCAAATCACTATTGATCAGAGAAATTCAAATTAAGACAACGCTGAGATACCACTACACACCTGTCAGATTGGCTAGAATGACAGGGAACGATAACACGGAATGTTGGAGGGGATGTGGGAAAACAGGGACACTGATGCATTTTTGGTGGAATTGTGAGCACATCCAGCCATTCTGGAGAGCAATTTGGAACTATGCCCAAAAAGTTATCAAACTGTGCATACCCTTTGATCCAGCAGTGTCTCTACTGGGCTTATACCCCAAAGAGATACTAAAAAAGGGAAAGGGACTTGTATGTGCCAAAATGTTTGTGGCAGCCCTGTTTGTAGTGGCCAGAAGCTGGAAAATGAATGGATGCCCATCAATTGGAGAATGGTTGAGTAAATTGTGGTATATGAATGTTATGGAATATTATTGTTCTGTAAGAAATGACCAGCAGGACAAATACAGAGAGGATTGGCGAGACTTACATGAACTGATGCTGAGTGAAATGAGCAGAACCAGGAGATCATTATATACCTCAACAATGATACTTATGAGGATGTATTCTGAAGGAAGTGGATTTCTTCAACAAAGACAAGATCTAACTGAGTTTCAATTGATCAAGGATGGACAGAAGCAGCTACACCCAAAGAAAGAACACTAGGAAATGAATGTAAACTGCTTGCATCTTTTGTTCTTCTTATTTATACCTTCTAAATCCAATTCTCCTTGAGCAACAAGAAAACTGTTCGGTTCTGCACACATATATTGTATCCAAGATCTACTGTAATCTATTTAACATGTATAGGACTGCTTGTCATCTTGGGGAGAGGGTGGAGGGAGGGAGGGGAAAAATCGGAACAAAAGTGAGTTGCAAGGGATAATGTTGTAAAAAATTACCCTGCCATGGGTTCTGTCAATAAAAAGTTATTTAATTAAAAAAAAGAAAAAGAAAAATGTAAAATGACTTTTATCATGAAAATTACAGTGCATTAGGAGAGGATATTATCTATCTATTTATATATCTTGTCATCTATCTATATTCATACACATTCATATGTAAATATGGAGAGGAAGGTGAAAGAGAGAAAAAAGAAATGCAAATAAATAGAAGCTAAATAAGTACAGGATGATTTTGAAGAGAAGGCACTAACAGGAGAATCAATAATAGTTCTATGAGCTAAGAATACGATGCTGAGTTACATGAGAAAGTATTTATTAATCACTGTGTGCCAGATATTATACAAAGCCCCAAGGATACAAATACAAGCCAAAAATAATAAAATAAAAATTTCCTCTGCCCTTAAGAAGCTTGTATGTTAACGAGTGGGGGAATAACCCAAAAATTATACAGTGATGATGTTGGAAAAGGTGAAGAAAGAAGTTTATAAAGTTAGGAGCAGAGTCCAGAGAAAAACAATGAAGGAGTGAAAATGACTGGCTTGAAAAGAGGGATTCTAGGAGGTAAGTATGAGTACATTTCAGGTTTGGAAATAGGATGTAGGTGATGGACTGCTATATGTAAAAAAATGAAGAAGACAATTTAACTGGATTAGAGCATTGTGAAGAGGAGTAATGCATCATGGGGGACTGAACCAAGACA